>NC_000079.6:116485046-116785046 GCF_000001635.26 Mus musculus
TCTTTGTTCAGATTAACTCTTTACCAAATTCTCATCTTCTTTCTTAGAATTCTTGGCTGAGCACTTGAACATTCGAACATTTGAACCATAGCTGAATCCATATGTAGAAAGAAAGAAAGAGAGAGAGAGAGAGAGAGAGAGAGAGAGAGAGAGAGAGAGAGAAAGAAAGAAAGAAAGAAAGAAAGAAAGAAAGAAAGGAAGAGAGAGAGAGAAAGAAAGAAAGAAAGAAAGAAAGAAAGAAAGAAAGAAAGAAAGAAAGAAAGAAAGAAAGAAAGAAAGAAAGAAAGAAAGAAAACAGGTAAGTACCAATATTGGGCATGTATACCAATGCTATCACACCTGGGTATAAATACAGTGTATCTCCCTTAGGTATAAGTACCAATGTATCACAGGACATAAATACCATGAAACAAGTTTGGTCATTATTAAAAACTCAGAGGGATGGGATGTGCTGACAGAGGTACTTTCTATTAAGAGCTAAGGAAGCATTTTTATCTGAAGAATGAAAGGAATACATAGGGAAAACTCTGTATTTTCTTTCTTCTATTCCCTTTCCTTACCTTTCCTTGTGTTTCCCTCTGTCTTCTTCTTCCTCCCTTTGATATTCACTAAGCACTTATCACTTTGAGAGAGAGAGTCATGATGTGGACTTTGCCTTCCTGGAACTTAAAAATCAAGCTAGGAAAAAAAATGGGTAGGAATTATTGACTAGAAAAGTGAGGGGCAATATCATAAAACCACTAAAGTGAGCAGAAAGCATCAGCAGTCCTTGGAGGGTTCAATGCAATGAACATCTGTGGGCTGAATTTTCTTCAACTAGATCTGAGTATACTTGGGCTAGATTTGAACCAAAAGAGATAGATCTGAACCATGAAGAAGATTTACCATAGTTTGCAAAGCAACAACGTCTTTGTGTTAAAATCCAAAGACTTGAATGCTAGAGCTATATTAGCTTCTCAAAAAGAATATTTTAGAGAATCAGATTGAATGTTTCGCCTACTACATGCCATGGTAGTAATTTTGTTAATAAATTAAAAGATATTTAGCCTAGCTATGTAACATTGTTTGGGGTGTCCTTTATGAGTTACTAATTTTTCCTTTCAAATACTGGTCTATAATGCCAGCACGACCGAAAGACAAAGTTTTTCCTTCTGCTACAAAACAATTTATTTAGATATTTTGTGATGTTGTAGATAAAATTCTCAAAAGCAAACTTCCATATCTGAGATATTGTTTCTGTTTTTCTCATTACTTACTTACTTACTTAATTAATTAATTAATTAATTTTCTATTCATCTTATATCCCTATCACAGCTTCCCTCCCTCATCTCCTCCCAGTCCTACCCTCTCACCCTCTTCTCCCATTCCCCTCTCCCCAGGGTACAAACCTATCCCAGCATATTGTTATATCAGGACTAAACACATTCTCTCTCACTGAGGCCCAACCAGGCAGTCCAGCTAGGGATAAGGGATCCAATGACAGGCAACTGAGTTAGAGACATCCCCCACTTTAATTCACGGGGTACCCACATGAAGACCAAGCTGCACATCTGATGCATATGTGTAAGGGACCTAGGTACAGTCCAGACATGCTCTATGGTTGGTGGATCAGTCTCTGTGAGCTCCCACAGGCCCAGGTTAGTTGGCTCCCTCAATCTTTCCTTGGACTCTTCCACAACAATCCCTGAGATCTACCTAATATTTGGCTATGGGTCTCTATGTGTGTTTCTGTCAGTTGCTAGATGAAGCCTCTCAGAAGACATTTGAACGAGGCTCCTGTCATACATAGCAGAGTATCATTGATAGTGTCAGGGATTGGTTCCCTTCCATGGGAATTATCTCAAGATTGGTTAGTTACTGGTCAGCCATTCCCACAATCTCTGCTTCTTCTGTATCCCTAACCCAAATCCAGAAAGGCATGCATGGTAGGTACTCACTTGTGAAGGATATTAGCCATAAAGTGCAGGATAACCAAGCTATAATGCACAGACCCAAAGAAGCTAAGTAACAAGGAAGGTCCAAGGGAGGGTACTTGAATCTCACTAGGAAGGGGAAATAAATTAAACATCTGAAGTAAATGGAGGGAGGGAACTGAGTGGGAAAGGGGTAGGGAGGGGAACTGGGATAGGGATCATATATTGAGAGAGCAGGGGTGGGGATGAGAGGATGGGGAGAGAAAAGGGAAATCAGTGGAAAGAAAACTTGGAGACAAATGTGAGAACTGGGACATGGAGGCTCCTGGGAGGATCTGAAGATGACCCTACCTGAGACTCTTATCAGCAGAAGGGGAAATGTAGCCCAAAATGACTACCTCAATAGCCAGACAGCACTTCCAATGGAGGGAGAGGGAACCAACCCACCTACAAAACCTTGAACCTAAAATTTGACCTATCACCAAGATGTGCTGAGATATTGTTAACAAACTTCCTTGATTAATGTATTGATGTTTAGGGTCATTTTGTGTCAGAAGAGAACTTTGATGGAGACATATTCAGAGTATATTACATTTTCTGTCCACTTCTCTGGTTTTTCTAGGTTCTTAGATTCCTAAGTAGACAATATTGCCTTTGCAATAATTGAATCAACAAGAATTAACTTTTATTTATAAATGTGATATTCAACATTAGGAAATTCCCCCAGAAAACTTATTAAATTGTTTAAATATATTTTCCATCCAGAACTACTGACATTAGGGATTGAAATTCTTCCGGGGAGGGGGTGTTGTACATTATAGGATCCTTGTCAGCATTGTGGTGCCTGCCGTTATCAAGCTCCTACTTTAGACCGTCAATATTGTCTCTTGATAATGCTCACCACATTGAAGAGCATAGTTGACTGGCATTGACTGAAGGCGCTTTTTATATAACTGGGTGAAGTTCCAACCTCACAAGTGTGGGGTAGTCACTTTGATCTTAGACATTAGTTTCATGAGGCATACATAGTATAGCTATGGACATTAATGACTTGTATTAAATTTCTCATGCTGATGGCTTAAGCAATAAAAAAATATCAACTTGGACTGGTTCAGTTTTGTATTTTCTTTACTCTTTTTAAACATCATTAAAATGAGCAAAATTCACATGCAAAAAAATTATTGTCTTAAGATATAAGCTTTGATCACAGTGATATAGGGAAATTTTGAAACCATCCAAACTTTGTAACCGTTGTATTTTTAATCTTACAGTACTATTATAATATAGATTTTATATTCCTTGATAATTGCTATATTAATACACAGAATTTTGCTTTACAGTATTTTAAAGTCTTTTGTAATTAATGATTAATTATTTTTTAAAAAATAATGTGCATTGGTGATTTGTCTGCATTTCTGATTGTATGATGGTGCTCAGACTCCTTAGGGCTGAAGTTACAAGCAGTCGTGAACTCCGTGTGGGTGCGGAAAATTGAATCTGAGGCCTCTGGAAGGGCAGCCAATGCTTTTAGCCACTGAGATATCTTTCCAGTCCCCAGATATTGAATTTTTAATTTGGATTTAGTGTAAGATAGAGTTAAGAGTTTAACTTCTTGATATTTTTGATCATAAATGAAAGAAGCATTTTTCCCAAGGAGTTTCGAGCAATATTATTTAGAGATCTTTTGATATTTGATATAATACATTTTAAAAATATAATTGGGGCGAACCAAACATCATAGACAGCAATTAAAATTTAACTGATATATATCTCAGAATTGGTCTTGATAATTTAAAAATGGTTCTAATTCAGTTTACATCACTTTAGAGGCTATACAGACATAGTTCTAGGACGTTCTGTGCTTTTGAAATTCTGATATGTTTATTTTTGATTTTACTCAAGTAGAAGTAGTTTGTGAGTTTTCTTATCTAGCCTATTGATAAAATATTAACTATGACAAAACATTCCTGCCTTACCTAAATATCTCCTGAGCGCTTAGTTTATATCTGACACATAAATATGGGGGCACATATTGCATTGAATATTAAGATATATGGAAATTCTTCCTTCTGATTGGGAACACCAAACTACTTTTAATTTAATTGTTAGTATATAGAAGGTGTCTTTTTTTTTTCAGCCACATGCCGAATCACTGCTTATTTCAGAATTCACTACCACCAGGCTGCCTAAATGTTGAGAGTTGAATGTAATTGGAACAGGTCTTTTTTAGAAAAGAGTTTTTTTTATCTTTCCCTCACTCTGTAATAAATCTATGTTTCTCAGCAGATGGCTCAGAAGGAAAGGATGTGCTGAGTTGGCCTTGTGTCCAGAGTGGATACACAGCTTAATCTAACTCTGTTCTTAAATGTTTATATGCAACGTTTTTCTAATGCAAAGAATTTCAATATATCTAAATATTCAACACAATATGTACCTCCATATTTATTTATCAAATATAAACTAAGCTATCAGGAGATAATTAGGTGAGGCATGAATGCTTTGTCATAATTAATATTTTGTCAATAGGCTAGCTAAGAAAACTCCAGGGCTGAATGTTTTGCTGGGCTGTCAGATGCTGCAGCCAGTGAATTTTTCTAGCTCACTCCATTAATCCAGTCAGCACACTGGATTAGACTAGAGATGTGTCTTCATAAATCACTCTGAAGGGCTGGGGGTAGGAGTATCTAATTAATCAGCACTGTCATTGTGTTTGACTTATAGCTGCCTTACTGTGTTTGGAATGGAGACTCAGTGTGTTTAACCCTCATGCTCTCCACTGGTGGTGTACATTTTAACCCCAGTCACAGAAAAAGTCAACCGTATTTTGTGGTTCAGCCATGTGTTTTTAAAAGCAGCAATGTTTCTTTTTAAAGATATGACTTCCTGGCTACTTTTCAGTATTTTTTCCTTTGACCACAATAAACCATTTGTAGGTTTAAAATTAGATAATTTTCATATATGTGTGGTTAAAAAGTTAATTATTTTGCATTTACATGTGTATGTGGTTAAAATTAGATATTTTGCCTCTCTCTCTTTCTCTCTGTCTGTGTGTGTGTGGGTGTGTGTGTGTGTGTGTGTATGTATGTGTGTGTGGTTATTAGTGTCAGGTCAATATAGAACTTATTGTACTTTGCTAAACCAACTGTTAGTTGCACTTTAAAACTAAAGAGAACTTTTGGATTTTTAGTTAATGACTTGATGTGGGGTTTGGTTTGCTGTTTTATTTTTGTTTGTTTGTTTGTTTGTTTGTTTTATTATTGTTTTTAAGAAAATGTCTCACCAGGTAGACCAGGCTGAACTCGAACTAACAGAGATCTACCTACTTCTACTCAATGGATACTGGATTAAGGGCAAACACAACCAGACCCAGCTAGTTCATTGTCACTATCAATAAAAATATCTCCTGTATTTTTGATTTTGCTCCTGAATTTTTGGTTCATACATCTTTATACAGTTTTCCTTCTTCCTTAATGGAGCATTTACATTTAGTTTTAAGAATGAATTAATATGTGCTAAAATATTTTATACTTTGTGACTCAAAAGGCTGACTGTTACTCATTCCCCAAGTGAGCTAAGCATCTCAGTGATATGAAGCAGGTCATAGAGCTAATAGAAGGATAGATTTTGTCTGGACTATGCTCTATGTCATTTGTATTTCCAGAAAAAGTGTGAGAGAGATCTCACTGTACATGTATCGCAAGGAATTCACCATTTGTTTGTAAGAACACCCACTGACTTTTATAGTAATACATTGGCAGATGACACGCAAAAACTAGAGTTACTTTTCACAAAGTCACAACATAATGGCATTTTGGCAGTGCTATTAACACTGTAAAAATGAAGTGGTTTCAAACTATTCTGAATTCATAGACACAGACATGCAGAAGCATTTATGATGGCAGATATTTTCTACCATGTTTCTCTCCATAAAGCTGCCAAAGGACTGATTTTTATGTATTCTAATGATGCTTCTATTGGTAGTCAAATATTTATAGGCTGGGTTTCCTTGTCAATAACAGCAAAATGCTAAAAATCAGTCCAGGTATCATGTTCTTGAACCATGTATGGGGTTGTTTAGTCTATTTACAAGAGGAACTTTGGAACACAAAATCTGTTTCTTGTGTAAAATTTTATTTAAGAACAAACTATAGGATTCATATGGCAGAAAGTTAAGGTTATGCCTACCAACAAAATTAATGTGAATTAGAAATTTAGAAAATTTAACTGTGATGACCTGTGTTTTCACATCCATCACTTACATGAGGAGTCGTCAGCTATATAGATCCATAGACACATGGTCATGTAAGTAGATATACACGCATGTTTGTATAACATTAAATAAAACATCCACGTTATACTTCTAACAGCATGTGTATATATATTCTATTACATATACTTGTATATGCATATATATGTATGACATATATATAAGTTTATATATGCATATGCAAGTATACATAATAGAATATATAATGACAACAAATGTTTCTACTTGAGATTCTTTGAGAAAACCTAAAGTTATCTGGAGATTTATTTCATAAATTTTACTTTCTTATTTTTCACCTTGTGCCTTTCAATCAAAAGTGATGTTGAAACTCACATCATTAGAGAATATATGTGCTGCTTTTGTTCTACAGAGGTCAAGACACAATGTACTATAAGAACATTTGTTGTAAAATAAGTTGTAAAATGTTGTGAAATGATTATTTTATTTTTGATAAGGTAGTATCTAATATACAGTTTCTTTTCTAAAATTATTCTCTTTTTTGATCATTTGTGGACTCCAGCCTTATGATGGGTAGATAGTGCAGAGAGAAGAGGAAAGAGAGACCCCAAGTTTAGAGCTCCAAGGAGTGTGTAAAGCAAGTTCATCAAGCGTACACAGTCATGAACTCAATGATACCACAGTGAAACAGAACTAACACTAAGCATTTTCTAGAAAGAAGGGTGTGAGGAGTAAGGAAAAGCCTTAGAATATGAGGGAGTCCTCTTGTGAGGCTATGCCGGGGCCTAGCAAACACAGAAGTAGATGCTTACAGTCAGCTATTGGATGGATCACAGGGCCCCCAATGGAGGAGCTAGAGAAAGTACCCAAGGAGCTAAAGGAATCTGCAACCCTATAGGTGGAACAACATTATGAGCTAACCAGTACCCCGGAGTTCTTGTCTCTAGCTGCATATGTATCAAAAGATGGCCTTGTCGGCCATCACTGGAAAGAGAGGCCCATTGGACTTGCAAACTTAATATGCCCCAGTACAGGGGAATGCCAGGGCCAAAAAGTGGGAGTGGGTGGAGGGTATGGGGGACTTCTGGGATAGCATTGGAAATGAAAATGAGGAAAATACCTAATAAAAATATTTTTTAAAAAAAAAAGAAGATGAAGGAGTTAGGGAAAGCAGAAAGGCTGCCCTCAGAGGCTCAGAACTCTGAAGTGATTCAATGAAAGAGTCTCTGTAGAGTGTAGGAAGTGATGGAGGGTATGCAGAAGTAAAAAAGTTGAAATACTCAGAGAATAACGGGATGAATAGCCAAACTTTGAATGACGCACGGGAAATCATGATGATCAGAGTTTCATGTAAAATTTTCTAAACCTCTGAATGCTCACACAGCAGTTCATGTACCGTGTTTGCCATGGGCAACCATCACCAAATCATCAATGTTGAGGAGATGGCTAGTATTATCACGATTTAAACACTTTTTCTATACGGTATCCTATTAATGTACATAGTCTTCAGTCACTGAAGTAGGATTAATTAATCAAAAGGGAACTATTTCTTACAAAATCAATCATAAGTGGGCATTATTTCCATGAGCATTCTGGATAATGAGCTGAGATTTGCAAGCAGGGATAACAGGAGGTTTTGGGAGGCTACTGAAAGGTTAGGTAGGTAGAGGAAAGGAGGACCTGGAAGAGGACCTAAGAGCTGGAACTGGCAGAGGCAAAGGGTATAAGAGAATGGTGATGGAATTATCTTCAGTACTTTTAACTAGGGGTCTGATATCAACTTCTGCAGACGTTAGGAAGGATGGAGTTTCCAAAGAACCTGAAAGTTCTCAAGATGATGGGAATTCTGACAGTGGTGACATTGAAAAAAAATAAGGAAGTAAAAACAATGAGTATTATTATAATTATAGATTTTGCTTAGTTGACAATGATTTGAAATTGATATTATAGAGAAGAATTTTGGTTCAGTTACAGTCAACGAAACCCACAAGGCGAAGTGAGCTTGGGATAGTTCTTTTGTTGCTTTGATCAATGTGCAAACATGATGTGAATTCCAATTTCAAATGATAGGGTTTCCAGTTTCAACTACATTTTGTAATTGAATCATGTAATTGGGCTATGCGTTGGAAAATTAGTAGTTCTTAGTCATTTTATTCACTACTGTTTCCCATAGAAAAATCAGTGTATGTATGCATGTATGTAAAACATTTACCTTCCCTCTCAGTAGAAGGAGACTGAAAACATTTTTAACAGTTTTAAAGTATTTTCATTAAAAGCCAAAGTTTCACATAAAGAAACATAAAGTTTCTTCAAGCTAAAATAATTATTATTGAAAAAAGTATATACATTATGAAGGCAAAATCATAAACCATCAGTTCTGAGGAGATGACACTAATTCAGGAGGGCCTAGGTTTCTATTCCAGATCTGCAACACACACACACACACACACACACACACACACATCTTAAGTACACTAATAAAAGAATGCCACCAATTTAGGGGAAAAGTACATTACTTTTAACTTTACAAAACATCTAAAAGAGCGTATAGATAAATTTCTGAAATTCCTAGTTATAAGACAAAACTTGTAGGTAATATGTATTATCATAGTAGCGAGTTAAAATCCTGATTCTTCATCTTAGAGAAGTCCTTGGAAAATGCAATGAGACAAACTGGCAGTTTTTAGTTGTGTGGTTTATTTTTGTGGATTTTTTGTAGTTGCTTTCTTTTGCTTAAATAGGAAGGCAAGCATAGTGACTATGATCAGCCACAGAAAGGCACCGGAGAGAGTGAAAACTGCCAGCAGCCACAGCCACGGATTCCACTGACATCAGGCTCAGTTGATTAAAAGGCAAAAGCCTCTTACTCAACACTGTTGAGAAAGCTTTTGAAATCATGTCAAATGATTTATTTCATGATATTTGAGCTGTGAGACTGAGCTGCCTTATATTTTATAGGAACTGTATGCTTTAGGCAAAAACACACTAAAGTCACAGCTTATGCCATTTGCAGTAAGGAAATCTCTTGGGTGGTCCTCAGGGGGAAGCCTTCGGCAGAAGCATTGCTGTAATCCAATCTGTTCAGCAAATCATCATGGAAGCAGAGAAGAGAAATGTTGGTTTTCTCCACGTTCCTTCCAAAGAGAGGCAAGAAAGTATTACTGTATTCCTTACAAATAGTAGAAATCCTTTTCACTATATTTGTCTGGCCAAAAAAAAGAAAAAAATGCCATTTTTTAAAAATATTTTGAGAGTAAAAAATACTTTACCAAATGTATTTCTTAAGAGATTATGTAGCTGAAGTATCAGTTCCCAGTATAAGCGGGAAATGTTATCAGACTCCCTCCTGAAGTGCATGAATGTTCTTGTTTCATTCTATGGTTCAGATGCCATAACTATATCAGAAAGTTCTCCTGAAATTGGTGGGATCCAAAGTTGAGGACCACTTGTAAAAATGCTGAAGACTCCTGGAGGTTATATGGTATCCTAACTAATGAATGATTGTCGCTATTCATTCCAGCTTTGATTCCTGTTATGTGTTAATAATTTTCCAATAATTTCTATATCTATTCATTCACTGGTTAGCTCACTTATTCACTCAAGTATGTATTAACCTGTTAGAGCAGTGTTTGTGATAGTCTCACAGTGAATGAGAAAACTTTGTTAGACGTTGCACAAAAGTGGGAGACATCATTTAAAGACTGCATAGGGGAAGGGAGGAGATTCATTAATAAAGGAACTTAAGAGAGGACGATACGAACAAAAAACTGCAATCATAGAACTTCAATTACTGAAAACATACACATGCTTAGATCCAAATCTACTTTATAAAAGCAAGCGTACTTGTTTCAAGAGAAGACAAGTTGTGAGTTATGTATATTACGTGAAATGTTAAATATATAATACATAATTTATTACAACTCTTACAATATATATAGAACAAATTTCAAGTTGCGTTTATACATCTTTGCTTGTTGGTCAACATTTTAGTACAAATTTTATCCTTCCAAGGAAACATTCATACACATTTATGGGAAAGGAAAGTATGCTTTGATACCAGAAGAGCAATGTTATTATTAGGAATTTCTACTGTATAAAATACTAACATGGTAGTAGTCCCTTCTTTGTTTATAGAACTTATAAGTGGGATATATATATATTGTTCTACATTGTGAGGAAAACAATAAAATGTTGGTGGGATAAGTAGGCAGTCTCATAAACTTTCCCAAGCATCATACAACATAGTGAAACAGGAAATATTAATGTACTTGGTGTGATTGTGAGCTAGATACTTTAAAGACCATATATTACTAAAAAAAGCAACATTACTTCCCCCCACCCCCCGCCACCAACCTGAAGCTCTTTCATGAAAACAGCAGCAGAAGCATCATCTATATCTGACATCTGTGCACACACACACCAGTGTCAGGCACGCCAGCCATAAGAGAATAAAAATAGGCTGGAGGTCTGGATGCATCATCTGGTACCTGTTATCGGTCAGCAAAGAGCCTGTGCTAAGTGGCTCCACAGATTGCACCAGGCAAGAAGCTCTCCCCAGGAGGAAAAGCCAAGGCAATATTGCTCCAAAGGGGCTGTAGAATTGTGGCTGTGGTCTCAGAAAGTGACTCTGATGATACCGATGACAATTAGGAGAGAGGGTTTAGAATGTGAATGGGGAGCAATTCAGCTGCTACACTCTCTGTGAGCAGACTGTTGCCTCAGGCAAAAGGACCCTGCTGTCCTTTGTTCAAACTGCTAGGACTGGTGGAAGGTAAACCCAGAAAGGGGGATTTGTATAATTCATCTTAACTTAAAAGTTCAAGTTAAAAACTTTGAATGAATTTAGATACCCATTTCTTGAGTGCAGGACTGATGCTTTAGGCCCATCTCACCAGGATAGTTTTAAATTTAAAGAAAATGCTTGAAGAGAAAAAGTTTGTATCTGCTTAGGGGAAGCCATCAGTCAGAGGAAGTACTGAACTACATTCTTTCACCACTGTGCCTTGGGAGTAATGTCCCACACTGAGTGGTCTCTTGTGCTGCTGCGGTTATCACTGCAGTGGTTGGACAGTTGTGTTTTACGGTCTCTGCATGTAGCATTCAGCTTTATAGTTCAGCATAAGCTAATCAATATATCGAGATCAACAATTTTAAAATTAAGTATTTCCATGAAATTCACCATTCTACATATTAAACAAAGTAATTCATTTTCATGGAAATATCAGTATTTTCTGAAAGGAATCCAGTGTTTAAATTTATAACATAAACTATCGTACCCACAGTTATCAAAACCCTTAAAAAAATTAAACTCTTGTATAGAAGGAATCTAGAATATGTGAAAAGATAATGCTACATTTTCAGGATGTTATTTTAAATGGAAAATATAAAGTAGTAGTAGTTGATTAAATGTTGGCATTTTGGTTTTAGGGAAAGAAGTATTGTGCCACTCAACAGTGGTTTTGTTTTTGTTTATATCAAGATTGTATTTTTAAAGATTGAATTCTGTAAAAGCACTATAAACATATATACCTCATGTGTTTTGAATAATTCTACTTTTAACCTCAGAATAAAACCACGAGCTCCACACCATAAGTAGTCTAAAGTTAGTTGTTTATGAGTTGAAGTCACAGTATATTTTCTAGGTATACATGGTTTTCAAAGTAAGAAATTATTTGATATACTCTCTTTGATACATGCAAAGAACACATTTGTCATATCCAGGAAACTTAAATAATTTATTTTCAAATATGATCCTA
This sequence comes from Mus musculus, assembly GCF_000001635.26. Lineage (NCBI taxonomy): Eukaryota > Metazoa > Chordata > Mammalia > Rodentia > Muridae > Mus > Mus musculus. The sequence continues at coordinate 116,496,941 of NC_000079.6, forward strand.
CTTTTTATATCTCATGGTATGATCAAATTGGCAAATGGCCACTTTTTCAGTTGCTCAATATACAGTAGAACCCAATATCATGAAAAGAGGTAATGTAGGGAACACACTTTATTTCAAACTAATGGCAACATTATATCTTCTGAAGGCTTTATTCCATGAGCAGATGACCTCATACATAAAGTTATTTGTCATAATGCGATGGAAGGAGATGACTCTAAATAAAGCATATGTCAGATATAGAAATATTTTTAAATTATTTTTTACTCTGTGTTTATGGCTAATTATGTTGACAAAGGAAATACCAAGAACAAACTATCACCAAGAATCCTAGAAATCATACAAACTTGCACCTGAGAAGAATTTTCAATGGGGGAAGTAAAATCAGGCGAACCTCAATCATGGCTTATTAAATTACAGCTGGCCCAAAACTGTTTGATATTCAAGCAGCTAATTAGCAATGGAGATGTCTAATTCAAACTCTGGGCTTTGATCTCTGCTTCACCCAATATTTATTAGGTTTATTTTTTAAAAGAATGGAGAGGGAAAGTCTCTTGAAAGCTGGAGGAGACAGTCTGAACAGTAGTTTACTTATAATTTACAGACTTGTGGTACTTAATATATAATGCAATAATCTTCCTGGTGCCATTTGTCATTTGGATGCTGCCACAGATTATAGCTTAGGGCACTGCATCTGTGCCCAGATCTGGCAGGAAATGGCCTAAAATCTTGAACAGCTGAGCGTGATGCTTCAGTGTAGTTGGAAGATTCAACCTCTGCTCTGGAGGTCACTGCATGCTTCTGTCCTGACAGCCCAAATTGTTAAGCATGTGACTAATATGCATACAGAACACAGGCTGCCTGACGTCTGCTACAAGCTTGATGGCTGGTTAGCGGCTAGTCTTAATTTTATGTGACAATCCTATGTAGGAAGTGCTACGGGGGTGACTAAATGGAGCATATTGATGTCCCACTGGGTGTAGCCCCTGTTGTTTTGACAAATTCTCCTTAGCATTTATCAATCAGCCCTACAATGGGGAGTGTGCTGAATATCTAATTCAGACATGCTAGTCAGGGCTAATAGAGCAAGATAGCATGTTATTCAATTTGTACTTGTTAGCGATGTCCCACTGTCACTGGGCAATTTACCTTCACACTCCACAAATGAAAAGAGAAATTTGCTGGGCTTCAAACACTTACATGAGTTACAAGCAAAATTTTAATTAGCATGTCATTACAGCAATAATTTATTGCCTCTTTGTAGTTTTCCCCAAGCATACAGATAGCACTTTTCCTATGTTAGAAAGGGTACTCTCAGAGCTTATGAGGCAGGTATTAATAAGGAGAGCCAATGAGTCTTAATATAAAAAACATGTGGACATTTTCTGTTTAGAGTTTTACATTTTACATATGAGATAAAATTGCTATTTGAAACTTCTCCTTTTGAATATTCTTTCCACGATCTACCTACTGTGTTTTAATACTGTTTGATTTTCTTTTTAAACAGATGTTCTGTTGCTGCAATTTTTTCTAAATATTATACATGTGGGCAAGCTACAGAATGTTGAGTACCATAGCTAGAAGCACTCACAGAAGCATGGGCGCTTCTGTGGGTCTACTGTGAACACTTGTGAACACACGAGGTTTTCTGGATTGTAAGCAGAGCAGTGTCTACTGCTTTCTACCATTTGTTTTTGGGAAGTTGCCTGGAAATTACAAATTTAATAGCTGTCAAATAAAACACTAAGGAGGTAGAGTAAACGAAAGAACCTGATAGTCAATTGCTAGTGTGGCCACAATCCAGCATCCTTAGAGAATGTAATGAAGCCCTATATTGTTTAAGACACCTAGGAACAAGGAAAACTAGCATGGAAATCTAATCATGACACTTAGAATGGATTACCATAAAGAGGGATAAATACTCTGATCACAGTGTTGGAGAGTTTGAAGAGTGATAATTGTCAAAAACCTATCCTGTAAGAGGTACATTCTAATCACTTAAAACACTTGCCATGGTAGATCATAGCGAGTAACTAAATATTGATTCACATGTATGTGCCCAAATATGGAGCAAATATTTTTTATGTATTGATTTATAAAAGTCTGACCTTATAGAACTCCTTAATCATATACTAGCAAAATTATAGACGATGGCTTTAGGTCCACCTTGCATCACACTCAAGCAGTATAGAATCAATTCAGGCAGCCTGTGTCCTGGGTCGCATCTCTGCAAACCTAAAGTGTCCAGATAGTGTGTGATCCATGTTATTTTCTAACTGACATGGTGTGGAGTACCTTGCCAGAGCTCAATGGTAACTCTTGAAAGAATGAATAAGTCATTGGCCAGATATATGAGGCATAAGAACGAATCTGTGAGAGAACAAAGTTCCACTCTTGGTATTCTTTCTCTAGAAGGACAAAAAAATCCATCTCAACCTGCAAGAAATCATATCATTCTACATGCATCTATTATTTTTGGAATTGAAAAAATCATAGGACACAGAATTTTAGGTATAGTGTGCAATGTCTACATATTCATCTCACTACAATATTTACTAGTTATCTTCCTTCTCTTGTTTTTAGAGTAATTTTTTCTACACAATTAGTAAGCCACTTGAGTCATAGCTGTTAATCACATGACCACTACTAAATTAATTATAAACGTTTATCATTTGTGTGGTATTTCATGGTTAACAATGTCCTTCTGATTTCAGATTATTGTGGATGCATGTATGTGTATGTGTGTGTGTGTGTGTGTGTGTGTGTGTGTGTGTGTGTGTTGTGTGTGTATGTTCTTACTTCTAGAACAATTATACCCACCTAATAAAGGTATAGTCTGGAATAGTTAGAGCTACAATCTATTCTTCCACAATTCAATAATATTTCGTAATAAATGTTTTTGAAGCATTAGCATAAAAGTATGCATCTATCATGAATAATTAAGTATTAGTAGTTAAGATTTCGTTTTTTAGCAAAAGAACATTAAATAGGAATACTTCTCTTTTGGATACCAAGATGTCAGGGTCCCCTCTTGAGGTTCTTAGTCATAATAATAAAATAATGTAAACATGGGCTCAAACAGAGAGCTCGTGGACGATTTTATTAATAATAAAAAGTGAAACTCCCAGTACAGGCCAGCTGTAGGTCCACCTAGATGAGATGGAAGTAAAAGACTTTCTGGTTGAGTTGTCATGGCAATCAGCTTCTTGGCAGGTAGGGGAATGTTAGATAAATAGCCAAGGAGCCCAAATTATCAGAAAAGACATATTTAGGTTCAGGTCAGCAACCATGGAGAAAATAAAGATTCCCCCCCCCCCAAAAAAAATTATATATCACACATTTTTACTCAGGTCTCAGAAAAGAAGGCAGACCCAGGTGAACCTCATGATAGCTTGTAGGGACTATTTCAGAAATCAGGGAGTACGAATGAAAAATACAGTGTTTCATTTGAAGAGTAGTCATTCCATTAGCACAGCCAGCCTTCTTAGGGGGTGGTCTCTTGGACAGATGACTGACATGACCCAACTGGAAAGTAAGACCTGGAGACCAGAAATACTTTTTTTTTTTTTTTTTTTTGACCAGAAGCCTTTTCTTAATGGGCTCTTCGTCCTACTCTAACATTTTATCTTTTTAGAAAAACTTCTGCATAGTGTTATACCAATACTATTATACATTTTGAAACTAAATGATAACATTACGTGTCAGATCTTTTTAGACTGACAAGTGGATAGTTACAAATACATGCTTTAGGAGGCCACTGTGATCTTAATGCTGTCAGATGATTTGATGGGCAAAGACAAATATAAAGATGGGATAAGACAAATATCTGAACCACGATGTCACACAATAGTGTATTATAGGGGTACTAAATGTGCTTTTAGTCAAAGGGAGATGATACAACATTTAGTTAGAAATGTCAAGGAGACAGCAGATGCTGGCGAGGATGTGGAGAAAGAGGAACACTCCTCCATTGTTGGTGGGATTGCAGGCTTGTACAACCACTCTGGAAATCAGTCTGGCGGTTCCTCAGAAAATTGGACATAGTACTACCGGAGGATCCAGCAATACCTCTCCTGGGCATATATCCAGAAGAAGCCCCAACTGGTAAGAAGGACACATGCTCCACTATGTTCATAGCAGCCTTATTTATAATAGCCAGAAACTGGAAAGAACCCAGATGCCCCTCAACAGAGGAATGGATACAGAAAATGTGGTACATCTACACAATGGAGTACTACTCAGCTATTAAAAAGAATGAATTTATGAAATTCCTAGCCAAATGGATGGACCTGGAGAGCATCATCCTGAGTGAGGTAACACAATCACAAAGGAACTCACACAATATGTACTCACTGATAAGTGGATACTAGCCCAAAACCTAGGATACCCACGATATAAGATACAATTTCCTAAACACATGAAACTCAAGAAAAATGAAGACTGAAGTGTGGACACTATGCCCCTCCTTAGAAGTGGGAACAAAACACCCATGGAAGGAGTTACAGAAACAAAGTATGGAGCTGAGATGAAAGGATGGACCATGTAGAGACTGCCATATCCAGGGATCCACCCCATAATCAGCTTCCAAATACTGACACCATTGCATACACTAGCAAGATTTTACTGAAAGGACCCAGATGTAGCTGTCTCTTGTGAGACTATGCCGGGGCCTAGCAAACACAGAAGTGGATGCTCACAGTCAGCTAATGGATGGATCACAGGGCTCCCAATGGAGGAGCTAGAGAAAGTACCCAAGGAGCTAAAGGGATCTTCAACCCTATAGGTGGAACAACATTATGAACTAACCAGTACCCCTGAGCTCTTGACTCTAGCTGCATATGTATCAAAAGATGGCCTAGTCGGCCATCACTGGAAAGAGAGGCCCATTGGACACGCAGACTTTGTGTGCCCCGGTACAGGGGAACGCCAGGGCCAAAGGGGGGGAGTGGGTGGGTAGGGGAGTGGGGGTGGGTGGGTAAGGGGGACTTTTGGTATAGCATTGGAAATGTAAATGAGCTAAATACCTAATAAAAAATGGAAAAAAAAAAAAGAAAACAAAGAGAATGCCAAATATTTCTACATACTTAAAAAATAATCCATAATCATATGCTTACAAAATAATTCCAAAACACATAAAATCAAGACACTATATTTTGCATAATAAAAAATGAAAATATTTTCTACCTTTAAAAAAAAAAAAAAAAAAAAAGAAATGTCAAGGAGATTTCTGATTTGAGTCTTGAAGAACAGGTAAGATTTCAAATGGTAGAGGTGTAAACAATTGGGGGAAAGTATATTAAACAAGAATATATTAAACAAAAATGAAACACATCAAAAATGAACAAGTGGGCTGGAGAGATGACTCGGCAGTTAAGAGCACTGACTGTTCTTCCAGAGGTCCTGAGTTCAACTCCCAGCAACCACATGGTGGCTCACAACCATCTGTAATGGGGATCTGATGCCCTCTTCTGGTGTGTCTGAAGACAGCAACAGTGTACTCACATACATGAAATAAATAAACAAATAAAATTTAAAACAATGAACAAGGAAGAAATTCAGATATTACTTACATATTGAGCTATTTGAGAGAAAGAGATATATGAGCATTTACTCTGTATTATTGATGCCAAATTTAATAAAAATTGAACTTCTGTTGTCATAAAATTTTTAACTTTCTTTGGGTGGAAACTAACAACATTAATGGGATTTTCCTGTTTGTTAAAATAACTTAAGATTAGATTTTGAGTTTATATTTTATTTTTCATTATTAAAGCCCAATTCACTAAGGTTTCTGTTAAAAGGGAAGAATTATCTGTAGTCATTGCTTCTGTGGAGAAATTCTTCCAACGCCCACATGGCATGGCTTCTTAATGGGAATCAGACAGCATGCAGATGCAAAAAAGATACTATTGGTCTCAGACCAGAGCTACCAAAGTCAAATTCTAAGAGTATTTTCTAACTAATCCATATCTCCATGTTAAAAATCTTTCCATTGTAAATTGGCTGTCCAGTATTCAACACATAAATATACTTTATCCACAAATTGTGTATACTTAATATATGGACATTTTTGTTGTAAAGCCTGAATGGTGCAAGATCTGAATCATAACCATACAAATATTTTTTTCTGTTTAACATTCTGCTTTAGGGAATTCTTTGAAAATATTGTAATTCATGTATTCCAATGGAAATTCAGACAATTTATTCACAGATTTATTACCTGAAAGTCACAAGATATAAAACACTAAAGAGTCCTTTCCTTGGATTTACCTTTACACGCAAATAATTGTATGCACATTTTAATCAATTCAATTTTCAAATTAATTGGAACACCAGTTTCAGCCAAACTGGCTAGCTTTTCTTCTTTAAAAGATGGAGATGGATTTGTTTTTCTTTTTTAAAAGATTATAAATGGTGTTTAGAGCTGCTTTTGCTACTTTCAAATGATTATTTAGGTAAATTAGTCAAATTCTAATTAGTTAGAAGCATCTTTAACACAAAAAATTGTGTGTAATTACTTGCAAAATATGGATTTACTACCTCCTATTCAAATTCAGAAAACTGAGGCAGCTACTCACTAACAGGCAATAGTTATTTCATGTATAGGCTAGTAAAAAATAAGAAAAATGAGTTATATTTTCAAGCAATAAAATGCACAATAAAAAACATTCAAAAGCCGTTCTGAGGTGACATAACATTCTTCTGATGCTAAAATTCGGGGGGTGTGAAAACAAGACAATTAGTAGTTCAAGACCATCCTTAGCTTTGTAGTGAGTTCAAGGCCATCCTAGCTATATAAGACTCTATTTTAGACATGAGTGTAGGAGAGTAAAAAGTTATTTCCCATACAGATTCATTGGAAGAATATGGTATTTTGATTATTTTGGTAAAATTAATAATCGTTTCTGTTAGAAACCACAGCATTGAATTTCTTTCAATGATAGTATTAACACCACACACACACACACACACACACACACACACACACACACCTTTGAACACACATATATATTCCAAATAACTGAGAAGCAGGAAAACACATACTAAAGATCTTATGATATTGAGACCACATAGATGTCAAGTAATAAAAACCTCTACCTTTCTTCGCCTAAACCTCCATCTATAATCCATCAGGCCCTATGTTTATGATCAAAATTGATTCTCCGTCTCTGCCTCTCACATCCAACACACTTTGTCAGGTTGCCATGGGGACGTTCTTTCAGTCCTCACATCAGTTTTTCACAAAGCATGAACCAGATCACACCATGAACCAGATCACACCATGGTGATTAGAGCTCCTCATCTGTCTGTTTAATTTAGGAAACTGGTGTGTTCCATGTTGTCCATGCTGATATTCTGACCTACTCCTGTCTCTCCAATGTGGACTCTTCTCTCTTATCATTAACAATCCTGACACATCTAGCTAAAGAAGTTGTCCTGAGCCCTCAACACATTCAAGTTCCCCAAACCCACCTAGAAGACTCTATGTGTAATATTCCATTTGCTTCTGTCATTGCCCTATAAATTAATATCTATCTTCCACACTAAGTTGTAATTTTTGAAAGGACAATACTCTTCTTACTCTTGTATTCTTGGATACTTGATACATCACTATTTGGAGAATAAAATTTGCTGAATAATACATCTTAGTTCCATGCCATTTTGAACTCTAACTCGAAGGGAATTATGGAATCCGTTGAAGTTGATAGTCTTGGTAAATACCCTTTAGTCTTCACTCCAGATGTTTGTAGGTCTCAAAAGGTCATTATTCTCATCTACCTCAAGGCCTTTGCTACTGCTGCCATTTTCTCTGAAACATTCTTTGTGCTCACCCCCCATCATCCCAAAACTACCTCAAATGCTACCTAATTATTTGTCACTTAAAGAAACATTTTTTTCTTCTTTGTCACCAATGTGTGGGGTGAGCATCATTCCTTCGATTCTCTTTCATACATATGCATGTGAACGCAGGTATTACTGACAGTACATGTTTCTCTAGCGTAAGCAATAAGGTGAGGTAGGACTTTTGGGTATCAGTAAGTCATTGCAAATTACCTTTCAGAATAAGCTGAATTATGGTAACAGTACAACTTCACTCAGATGAAATATTAGGTGGTAAGAAAAGTACACAAATCTATGCATTGTGATCAGTTGTGAATAAAAACTGGGTATTGATCATCAAAGACATGACTTTAACTATACTCTAAGATGCTTTTTGTCTCCAAAAATTTCCATTGTATAAACAAAGTAATTATCTAAGGACTGCTTGTAGATCTACTGATGACTAATTTCTGTGTACCAAGAAAGCAGCGGTCACAATTTTTATCGCTGGTTTTTAAATAGCATTACAAAATAATTTAAAATGATGGCCCCAAACTCTAAAACCATAAACAGCCTCAGTATCTATTCAATACCAAAATATACAGCTGAAAAAGTTACTTCTAGAAAAAGACACTTAAACATGTCCATAATTCATTAATTTAAATTTACAAAGTACATAATATACTAGGAACAGAAGGTGCCATTATGATAGCCTTAACTTTATACTAATAGCAATATACTAATAAAAATTGAAAATAGAATTGTGTATAATTCTAACTATTCAAAAATTTAAATCTTCAAAAGAAAACAAACAATGATATTTTATGCCAAGGTTGTGACTTATTACTTTCCCAATGTTCCTCGTGTGTTTATTGTATATCTGTCATTTTGGAATAATATAACCAATTTAAAATACTATTCAAACTAGCCAAAAAGATTAAAGAAAGTTTACTTAAATATTGTTCCATTGTCAAAATGTGTTCCTAAAGGCAATGGGACATAAGCTGCTCTCGACAAATGGTTTTCCTGCAGACATTCTTAGACAACTGAGTATAACATAACACAATACACAAGTAAAATCTGTTAGGAAAGCCAGGCGAACATTTCTGGTGTGAGCTGATGCCCAGAGACATCAAGGGTTGATTTCCAAGGGCTGTGCAGAACTGGCTCCACCCCTTACCTGAACTTCATGGAATAGCTGGCCCTGCAAGCATGAAAGCTGAAGAGATGGCCCTGCCTTTAGCCAGCTGCAGGATTTGGCAGAGCAGGCCTTGTACATAGTGGGAGTTATGGCTGAGCCAGCCCTAGGGATACAAGCATGGAAGAGCTGGCTCTACCACTAGTCTTCTGTGCTGTGGGTTGGACTAGGGAGAGATACCCTCTTCCACTTCTTACCACCTGCAGGAGATCTGGCTATGGGATCAAGAAAGCAGGAGAACTGGTACTGCCCCTTACCTACTGCAGCATTCAGGAGTCTGGACTCTACACCTCACCTGGACTGCACAGTAGAACCATTTCTGATGGCAGTCATGGATGAACTGGTCCGAGGCCATGACCATGGGAGAACTGGTCCTGAAATTTGCCTGCTCTGTGGCAGCATGAGTGAAGAAGAGATGGTTTTCTGCACCCTTACCCCTTAACACCTACCACAGTTGGGAGAGCTGGCTGTAGGGTCATGAGAGTGGGAAAGCTGGCCCTTCCCCTCATCTACTCTAGTGTTCATGGGAGCAGGCCCTGCACCTCACCTGAGCATCACAGTACTTTTTGTCTGTTGAGCCATGTTGGAGACAAGAGAAAGATGATGTCCTCTCTCTCTCTTATACTTGCCACCAATGGCAGGTGGGGCAACTGGTCATATCCTTCACTCAGGATAGAGAACCCTGCACCTTGCCTAGCCCTGGATGCAGGGGTTGTTGGTGAGCTGGCCTGAAGGTATGAGGTCAGAAAAGCCAGCAGACTGACCAGCGCAGAAACCTCTCAGGCCCAGATCCAGGGCTTTGAATTGGTCCACTCCAACTTCTATCTCATCATTGAACTGTTGGCATATATGAAGTGGCTGGTCCTGCATATCCAAAACTACAGGATCTCCATGATGCAGGGCAACAATGGGATATCTGAGAACTGTCTTAGTGAGGTTCTAGCATGGATAGAATAGCAGAAGCCAGAGGCCTATTCACAGACCAACAAGTCATTGCAATGAATATTTACAAGCAAAGAATTATGGGCAAAAGAGTATATTGTGGGACACACTGTGATACCGTACATCTTCCACATGAGATGTTTTTTTCATCTGTAGGTGGGTATCTTAGTCAGGGTTTGTATTCCTGCAGAAAACATCATGACCAAGAAGCAAGTTGGGGAGGTAAGGGTTTATTGAGCTTACACTTCCACATTGCTCTTCACCACCAAAGAAAGTCAGGGCTGGAACTCACACAGTATAGGGACATGGAGACAGTAGCTGATGTAAAAGCCATGGAGGGGTGCTGCTTATTGGATTAATTCCCCTGGCTTGCTCAGCTTGCTTTCTTATAGAACCCAGAACTACCAGCCCAGTGATGGCACCACCCACAGTGAGCCTTCCCATCCTTGATCACTAATTGAGAAAATACCTTACAGCTGGATCTCATGGAGGCATTTCCTCAAAGGGGTATGGGGGGGGGGGCGGTGGGAATCCTTTCTCTGTGATTACTCCAGCTTGTGTCAAGTGAACACATAAAACCAGCCAGTATGGTGGGGATGTTGCAAAGGTGAGAGGGTGGGTACAGGGAAGAGGAGTGGCATTGGGGTTCATGATATGAAATTTGCAAAGAACCAATACAAAATTAAAAAAAAAAAGAAAGAAAAGAAAAATCTGTTAGGTGCTGAACCAATGATGATTGCAGAGAATTGCAATCTATTTAGGTGTATGTTGATAATAAAATCATATCATTCAAAAAGCTAAAACCAAAAATTTTATGTTTCCTGTCTCCTTGTACTTCTCTTTTAACTACTAGGATTTATTTTCATGTCTCTTGAGGTCAAATTTCATATTCCTATATAAGTGACTTACTTTCACTAAAAGTTTAATTTCCTTTTCCTTCTGTTGAGGAACTAACACTTTCAAAGAATGCTTTTACATATAAAGTCAGTAACTGAGTGTCGACTGTGGCCATGTCTTTGTTCTGGAGGTGAGTGGAGTGTCCACTGTTATCACATAATTTGTTCTGTAGCTGAGGGTCTACTGTGAATCTGTTCTATTCTAATTCCCCATAAGAAGTGCTTCATTTTCTCTACTCTGTAGCCACATACACTGACACTGGGCTGTCTATGGGGTTCTGTGGGTGGCCCATCGTAAAATGGAGACTAGAGCACTGGCTGCAGGTCCTTGTCAAAGCTCTCTTCCTCTTGCAGCAGCTTCCTCCCTGGGAAAGTGAATGTTTGGTGGTAAGCTAGTTGGACTTAGGGCATCCTGGTGTTCATACATCTGAATTCCACCATAAAGGAAAATCTGTGGTAGAGCCATAAAGACGCCAGTGATGTTATTACTCATGTAGTTGGTCTTACCGGCACCGAAACTTGTATTTCTGCATACAAAGCACCACTATTGGTGTTCTAGATGATGGTGACATTAACAGTCCGAGGTTATTGCTCTCTAGGGTCTAATAAATACTCTGGGGGAGAAAAGGCCTACAGTGTGTGAAATGAGCAAGCCATTTAGGGTTTTCTGGCTGACTCTACTGACTTCGGATGATGATTTCTTTCCCTTTGGAAGGAAATTAGAGTAAGTTAGACACCTGAATGGAGAAAGTTACCAGGCATGCCTTCATGCGGGGCAGAAACAGAGCAACTTTAAGGTTCTTAACAGCTGTACTGGGACACACACAGCACACTGTTGGCAATTTCAAAGGGCCTGGCCTAGTTCTGAGCATTCTTCATAGACTGGCGTCTTTAATCTGCATAGACAGGCAACATGGTAGGTACTGTTTTATCATCATGTTTGTAGAGAAGGAACCTAAGACAGAAAGAAATTAAGTAAGTAACTTGCCCAAAGTCACAGGCTGTCTTCATGGTAGCATCATCTATACTAGGTTCCAGAGGGTTTGTATGTGGGTGTATATGACAGAGACTTAACTTATATCTGAATTTAGTGAAGGGGGTGGACCTTTCCATAAGGACCTGATGTGAGTAGAAAAAAATTGAATAGGCAAAATGACAAGTACCCCCTCTTGTAAAGATAATAAAATTGGGCTGCAGAGAATGAGGACATTTTTATGTAACTGCTGGATTATAAGCTTTGAGGCTTAAAGGTATGACCTCATTCTGCAGGCTACACTGAGCAGGCAGGATTGAAACCAGTTGTTTGAAAACTACACCGGGGTGGGCTAGCTTCACAGTGACTGGAAGATGTCATGCAGGCATTTCCCAGCAAATGTGGAAACTCTAGGATGGGAAATTCAATCTGGGAATGCTGACAGGTACTAAGAGGTATCTGGGCAATACCCTGTTTGTCACTGTCCTGGCTAGCCTCCTTAAATATCAGGGTTAAAATAGTCACAAATGGAGGTGACTCAGATAAGATATGAGGGTAGTGGAATTCCTCAGCCTGACAGAACCCTTTATCTGATAGGACCTCATTTCCACCCTGTCGCCCTCCCCAGGTTCTTCCACTCCCACCCGTCATTCCTAGGCTCCTTCCTTGAAGAACAATCAAATTCAACAAGCCATTTGTTCAATCTGCCTATTTCACAAGAACATGGTAGACCCTGTCACTACACGAGCCACTGGTGTCGCTGGAGATACAAGAGAGTCAGCAGGTCCTCTTGCAGGGAACCAATAGATGCAACTGATAGGGTAGTGATTCCTCTTAAAAGGACTTCAAGGAAAAAAAAGAAAGAAAAGAACCCAGGGTGAGGGAAGCGTTTTATCCAATAGTAAATAGTTGGGGCTCAGGACCAGTCATAGCAAAGAGGGCAATGTGAAAAGGCTGCTGGGGGTCGGGGAAAGGGAGGGAAGAGAATGAAATGAATCTAGAAGCAATCATAACAGTAACCAGGGGAGGTGTAGGGAGGAATCCACGGAGGCAAAACTTCAGGTTAGTAGTGAGACTTACAGAGACCTTCTGGAGGAAGAAATTTAAAGGTATCTTGTACAGTCAATAGGTCCAACTAGAAGCAGTAAAATGTGCCTCAGCTGAAGGAAATGCTGAGGTGAGGTGAGGCTCAGACTCTCTGTCAGTGCCTTTAGTGACCTCAGTCACCTGCTGAGAATTGTTTCCTTCAAGTCCACATTGTGTTTGTTGCTCTAACTCTTCTCTGTTGGGGAGATTGTTTGCAAAGGAGTTCAGATAAGCTGTAGGAGAAACAATGGTTTTCTCTGGGCTGCTAACATTACTGCTGCCATTCATATGGAGGACTTTCTTGATCTTTAGCATCATTCTGAGAAATACTAAATTAGGTTCAGTGGATTCCCAAGGTTTGTCAAACACTGAGTTCTGGATAAATACATGGACATACCATGTGGCATAGTTGTCCTGACTGTTCTTTTGGAGTCAGACAGCTTAGATTCTACTGCTGACTATGCTAGTTACTGATCATGTGACTCTGAAGCAATTATCCCATCTTCTGTTCCTCCTCACATTTTAGGAAGAAATAGCATCCTCCCCTTTCCTAAGAAGATACTGTGTAGCAGAGTGCCTGCCACATAGCAATCACATGGGATGCAGAGTGAAGCAAGAGGAAAACACACTAAACTCAAAATACTGTGTGGCAAAGCCTGCCGACAGAGGACAGGACGTTTTCCACTTAATCAAGAAAGGACAACACAGAGTCAAGCCTGTACTTCAGTCTGTGATGTTTGCTGACATCTCCAAGAGATAAGCCTGTTCGTAGGACTCTACAGATGTTCGTGGGCTTTCTGGGATCTCAGCATAGGCTAGGAAACATTTGGGATGGGAAGAAATGAAAACAGGAAGGAAGGAAGAAAGGGGAGAGAGGTAGAGAGGAAAGAAGGAATTGTCATTGGTCTTCCTCAATTCCTTAGGAAACTGCACTCTGCTGCATCTCTTGGTCACCTCTCATAGTATGTCCATATATAAAATTATCCAGAGTAGTCACCTTGAATATTCCATTTAGAATACCCTTCTTCAACTTTCTTACATCTTCCCATTCCCTGAAACATCTGAGAAACTCCATCTCTGTAAGTTAGTCTCTTCATTTATAAGTATGAAAAAAACAATATAATTACATTAACATTTACTTTTTAAAAAATATTTGTAGAAGGCCTACTTGTATTCCAAGTCTAGTGTACTTAGAAGAAATCAAGAAGCCAACTATAAAAGATATTTATACTTCGGCAGTGGTAGCAGGTTAATTTATATCAGGTAGCATTTCACACAATGTGGGAGAGGCTGGGGAGATTCAGAGCTACAGATAATCATCTCCTCCCCTTCTGTCCATGTTGAAACCCTACTAATGATTTCCAGACCTCACAACTGCTTCCAATGATGGTCAGAATAACTGGAAAGAAGAAAGAACTGGAAAAGATACCAGAACACTAAACATGCTATGCAGTGACTGCTGGTCTTAGGCTTCACTCTTAGCAAGTGTATGTTTTTCATATGCATGCACGATACAGTGATTAACAGTAACTTCAAGGCACAGATACCTATGCATTCAAAAAGTATCTTCAACATTTTTGTCAAAGCGACCTGGGGTAAATTACTATGTTTTCTTGGTGTATTTTCTAGGTTCATAAAATACTTTAGAGGTACTAAATAAATGATTTTGACTATGTGGCTGTCAATAAGCAATGGAACTGATGGAACTGATATTATTAAACCAACATCATTGGCATCTGGAAGTACTCTACTGGCTTGTATCCTCCAACTTATGTCGATGCATTCAATTTTTATTTTTAAGCCTGTAATCATCACAATCAAACATTTTCCAGAATGCCAGCATCAACACGCACACACACACACACACAGACACACACATACACAGACACACACACACACACAGACACACACACTTACAAACTCACATACACACAGACACACACATTCACACACTCACACACACACACAGAGACACACACACTCACACACACACAGACACACACTCACATACACACACACACACACACAGACACACACACACACACTCACACACACACACACACACACTCACACACACTCCTATGAACATATTCATTCTTATCTTTATCTGTTTGCAATCTTTCACTCTAATAACAAGCAATCTTTTATTTTTCCCTATTTTTATAAGTATAAAAATATGTCCATACCCTTGATCTTGTGTATGTGGGTTTATGCATGGAAATGAAGGTTGGAGTTGAATCTCAGACACCGTCCTCAGGAATGTTTTCCACCACCATTGAATAGAGACTTTTGGTTTGGAACTTGCCAAAATGAGGCTACACTGGCTGGCAAAAGAATGGAGAAGTCCATTTTTCTCCTGGCATTTTATGTGGCTTTTGAATTTTAAACCAAGATTCATTCTCTCTGTGTCTCTCTGTCTCTCTGTCTCTCTCTGTGTGTCTCTCTCTGTGTGTCTCTCTCTCTCTGTCTCTCTCTCTGTCTCTCTGTCTCTGTCTCTCTCTCTCTCTCTCTCTCTCTCTCTCTCTCTCTCTCTCTCTCTCTCCCTCCCTCCCTCCTTCCCTCTACCCCTCATCTCCCTCCAGCCTCTTTCTCTTCTTCTCTCTCAACTCTCTTTCTTATGTGCCTGTGTGGTATGTGGTTGTATGTGCATACACAGTCTCCTGCGTTTGTAAGTGTGGGAGCCAGAGCTGGACGTTGGGTGTCTTTTAATACTGCTATGCACCTTATTCTTTGAGAAAGAACATCTACCTGAATACACTACTAAGCCTTTCAGCGAGGCTGGCCGGCCAGCAAACCACTGGTATCTACCTGTCTCTATCCTATCTCCTGCAAAACTGTTACTACTCACAATAGTAAAAGACTAGTAAAGGATACATTTCTGAGAGGAAACTTACTTCATACACTTCTAGAATATTTCAAAGAATACACCACTGGGCTCTTACATTTCATATCAAAATGCTTTTAGATGTTCAAATCCAAGTTCCAGGATTCTCACTTCTTCACAAAAACACAGCCTCAGCTGTTTTTGGTATTATAGAGATTAAAATGCAAATACATAAGTGAATTGCACAGTTTGAAATGGCAAATTTCATTGACTATTTTCTTTTAATTCTCTAAAAGGAATATAAGGAAAAAATATACTCTTTCAGCTTAGCATTTCTCTAATGGAAGAAGGCTAGGTTCATTTTTCTCACTATTTAATGTGATTCTAGCTTTTCAGAAATTAAGTTGTTCCTATTTTACAGAATACTGATAAGAGTATAATTTGCATATGTATACATATTAAACTGTACAAATATTAGTGTATGAAGTAGTTATAGAGTGGTGACTGAAGGAGTTTTATTAGACATCAGAAGGATTTCAAACATCCAGGCAAGCCACTTAGCTTCTACTGCTGACCACACTCTGTTGTTTTCTTCATTTACAAAAAAACCAACTTTATAGAACAATATAAAGGAAATGCACATAATTTCACTGAGAGATATACTTTAGATGAATATACAAGTAGATATTAAAATTCCATTTATCTTGAAAATCATATATGAATCTTTTTACTTCCCAATTGAAATGCCATTTCTTTCTACCGTGTTTTTGTGCCTTTGAGTCAATAATTTAAGGGGGAGAGTGACTTTTATATAAACACACACTGAAATTATTTCTCTTTCTCTTTCTCTCTCTGATGTGCATATGTGGTATGTGGTTGTATGTACACCCACAGTCTCCTGCATGTATAACTGTGAGAGCCAGAGACAGATTAAAATTAATATTTGCTAAATAATAACTGGTTAGCAACTGAGCTTTCTTGCAATGTCTTGATTTGGATAAAAAAATAAGCATAATGTACCAAAAATTTGTCTCTCCTTTCTTTGAAATTTCTTCAATTCCCATGGCAAATAATTTGGTAATTTGTAGAAACATTGATGTGGGATGATCCAATGATCCATACCTCTAAAACATGTATTGGGCCCATGGTGTAGCTTATGGGTGGCTATAACATTATGTACTAGTCTCTTAAAAGAGATGAACTGTCGACTTTACAAAACTATGACTTTGAAAATGAAATTGTCACTGACTCCTAGATATCCATCTTTACATTTTTATTGTTCATAATGTACGAGGAAAATTTTGAACATCTGACAATGGTGTGCACTGATAGAACGCAATGGGAATTTGGAAATTCCAAAATTTTAAACAGTATGACCAGATTCTAGGTATGCAATAATTCATATTGATATTCAAGTTTTTTAAGCAACAATCACAGTAGAGAATAATCCTCATTCAGATAAACCATATTTAGTATTCCACTTGCAAGAAAAACAAAAATATTGCATGTTCTACAAAATATATTTCCCTTTTTATTTTAAAATCAAAAAGATGGAAGAACAAAGCTAACGCCTGTTTCCATGTTTTTCCTTTTGTATTTCTTCCTTTCTATTTTTAACATGCAAATTTGGAGACGTGTCTCTGCGGAGATTTTGAGCATACAGCACCTAATTAATAAAAATAAAAATTAAAAATCAGGATGCAGGGAGGACATTGTTACCAAACAATGACCAATGCTTGCCTCTGAACCATCACTCCAAGAAGAATGCCTCTCATGAGCTGAAAGGTAGAGGCGCACCTGCGGCAGAAACCTTAAATGAAAAATAAAGACCACTGTGTTGTAGGGTGCCTTTCCCTCTTGAAAATAAAATTCTTTGGAGCATAGAAGACAAACAACGACGAAAGTGAAAGGGCAGCGGTGCAGATTGGATAGGCTTACAGCATAATTGAATTAAGGCTTCTGCGCCACATATGACCACAAAGCGGGCCTATGGCTCCGGCTGCTGAATGGAGGTGGCCGGTCTGTCAATAAAGACCCTTTAAACTGGTTAAATGCATCCGAAGCGAGTGCAGAGAGCTTTCTAGCTAACAGGTGGCTGAGTAACCCTCAGCTGGTGCCACCCAGGCCTGTCACACTGGCCTCCTTTAGGATAATTTCACCCCCCTTTAAAAAAAAATTGTTACTGTACTTGCTGTGGTGGAAACAATTTAGGGATGAATAATTTCTTTTGGTCCCTAGCGGCACTGGTGGCTCCCTCTCCACCACCCTCTCCTCCTCCCCCTTCCCCGTTTTTTTTTTTCTTGTACTCTCTCGCTCCCCCTCTCTTTCTCTGTCTTGCTACTGAATTAACATAAAGGAACAGTGACAACAGCAAGCTGAAAAGCATGGCTGGTGGGAGGATTAAGTATATCATTGAAAGGAATTACGTTGTGAATGGCGAGGAGGGATGGGCGCTTCTGTTCCTTGGTCCCATCTGGTCCTTAAAGAATACCTTGTTGTAATTACCCCCAGATGGTTTGTGGTGCACTGGGGTCTGGACTGCCAGGTGCCACTATGCCCTGCTGGGTGTGATATTCATTGCTACATGCAGCGACAAAAATGGACTTTATTGAAACCTAGTTTCTTCCAGGGTATTACACAAATATGAAATGAACCTATCTCATCGAGAGGGAGCTTTGTTTCCTAAGCGAAACAGTCTCACCTAAGACGAGGCTGACTGGTTATTTCACTTTCAACAGCTACCCAAAAAGGAAGAGACAGAAGTAATTTGCAATGTGTGTTGGATTTAATTCAGAGTTTTTGTTTATCAGGAGCAGAAATGGGCTACCTTAACAGCAAGAGCTTACTTCTTGGTGTTAGTTGATTTTAAAATATCACCGAAGCCCTTTAAAACTCTTTTGGTCGTTTTCTTGCTGAAATTAATGACATGTAGGATGAGTTATTGTATAGCAAAGCTATATACACATTTTTTGCATTAAGGAACAATTATTTATTCACTGTAAAACATGTCTCACTAGCAATTTGATAAACAAAATTTGGACCTATTTTATTGTACCTTAACACGAATCTTTTTACACACTAACATAATGAAAGTTAAATGCTTACATGGACAAGGGTGGGAGTTTACAAAATTGGGTTTTATTTTACCTTTCATCAGGAAATTTTATTTTAAAATTTTAATTGATTTAGTAAATTACCATGAAAATAAAGGTAAAAGGTCATAGTTATATGATTCAATTAGGTTCGCTTCGTTTTAACCTAATTACACTTTCAATAAATGTGGTAGCTCTTTTGTGAGAAATTGAACAACCAAAGAGCTCTTTGCTCTTCTTAATTTAAAACACAAAACACTCCTCCATTTCATATTTTTCTTATAATTTTGCATATCTTAACGTTTTTAGAGATTTATTTCAACTCAGAGCAATATATTATTCTTGTAATTTATAAAAGCTTAATATGGAAATCAAACTTGGAAGTTGAATTGAAGGATAGAATTCACGTGTCTCTGATACTCTTTGTATACCTCTGTAGACATAAGTTATAATTTTTTACATGGCAGCAAGAAAAATAAATGAGGTCTAATCTTAATGACAGTAATTCCTTCTTGTATTTATAGAACACATGTTAAAACTTGTAAGCTACATTTGTTAGCTGGAGATGAAACAAGATCAAAGTTTTTCTTTTAAAATTACTCTTTTAAGAGCATGTTCAGGATGTGAAATGATAGGCTTCAATAAAACATTATTATATCATGTGCTTTGCCATCTCCTGTCTCTTTCAACTGTCTGCCTCTGCTTTCCACACGTCCTACTTCTGCTTTTCTGTCTCACGTATATTCAAGGTGATTCTTGACGCATGGACAATCAAATGGTGGAAATGGGGCAAAAGACTACTTGCTCAAGTATTGAGTGAGGTTTGTCAACAGAGAACAGGAGGCTACTGCACCTTATGACACAGTTTTGAGGAGAAAGCCTTGTGTATCTAAACAGAGTTCTGAAAGACTATTGAAATTTTATTTTTACTTTGATACAAAATAATTATTTTAGTATTAATTTTAGTCAACATACAAAATAATATATTTATTAGCTTTTCATATGTATTATACATCATTGTACTTTGCTCATATCTGCCTGTCTCCTACTCCCCCTGGCCTGTATCCCCTGATTTGTAGTTTCTTTAAGCTCACCCCAAATAATCCCATTTCTGCTTAGCATCTGAGACCTGCACACACAGCACATAGGAAGATGGGGGTGTGAAAAGGAACTGAACCTGGGCTCCAGCTCGGGGATCCTGGCATCCACCTAATTATCTTAGACTTCTATTTCTTCCCCTGCATGTTGGTTGTAAATTAACTTGCATTTTACATATATATGTACATTTTAAATATGTGTATAAATTTTGCATATTTACATGTATTGTAAAATATATTCAAGGTCTGGAGAAATAGTTTATCAGTTAAAAATAGGTACTGTTCTTTCAGAAGATCTTAGTTCAGTTCCAGGTTCCCACATCAGGCAACCAAATGTTTGCTTTGGCCTCCGTGGGCACTGCATTCACCTATATATATCTATGCTCAAGCACACATAATTCATAAATAAACTAATAAAGAGAAATTTTGAAGAAAGAGACTTGTCCAGCACTCCCAGTGGGGACATGGGAAAGAATCTGACACTATATGGTACAAGCATCCCTAACTGGGTTGTAAAATGGCAGGCGATGGAGAGAAGATGGGGTAGACTTTTCAGTGTAGGAACCAGGAGCTGGGATCTGTATTCTTATTATGTGTTTATAACATTTTTATGCATTCCACTAGTTACCTTTTCACTTTCAAATCATGTGGGGGACCCTTGGATAAATTGTCCTAGAATGTATTTTAAAGTAATAGACTTATTGAAGAATATTGTCTACATGTGTGAAAATGTTATGACAAAACCCATTATCCTTTATAAGGAATATGTGTGAATAATAAAAAGAGATTTCCACTGGAATTTCTTTACTTGCTTTCCTTTCTTTGCCAAGTATTTTCATGGAATCTGTTTCTTTGATACTTAAGTCCTTGGAAAGGAAATTTAAGGACAGTGACACAGAAGCAAATTACATGCTTATACTCCCTTCTCTGATAAACTCAACACTCAGATTTCAGGAAAATCTGGCATAACACTTGAGCTCAATAATGACTTGGGAACTCTATGTAAAAAGAGAAGGCAAAGTTATTCTCTGACACTTTGTAATGCCAAAATACCAGAAGAATCACCATGATATTTTACACAAATTTATCTGTACATGTGTACTGGACTTGTAGGGCTTGGGAATTAAACATCATAAAACTTAAAACATGAAAACTAACTTGGGAAGGAAAGAATGTATGTTCTGCTGGTTTGAAGCATATCACTGTTCAGTAATATAAAGTCAACAGAATGAGCAACTGAAGTGCTAGGATTCTCAAGCAACTTCAGTCCCTCACGAGGATTTATATACATTACAATGCACAATGTATAATTATATATTATATCTATAGTATGTACATTATAATTAATGTATATTAATTACAATATAATGCATAACAGCAGCTTACCTTCTAGATCTCTTTCCCAAAATTTCAATGATAGAAAACTTTTGTCTTTATAAAGTAATCAAGTTAAGTAGAGAGATGACTTCTTTTATAAAGTCATCTTTGTTTCAAATTGAATGTTGTCTTCTTGTAACCCACTTTCATACCATCTTAGGGAGAATTCCATACTAGCATCACAGAAATGCCACTAATAGCAAGACTTAGAGAGCTCATAATGCATTTTTAAAAATTCCAGGTCTCTCCAGAATTTATAGAACCCTTTACTGTCACTGCCAACAAGCTTAAATTTTTTGTCACTTGACAAAATCATACATGCTATGATATATTTTCATTATTTTCTTCCTCTCAATTTTCCCTCATCATACTCCTTATTCCATCTCTTTCATCTCTGTCAGTCCCTTTCAGAGGGCCATGTCCTTTTGTTTTATTTTATGGCCCATGTAATTTAATCAGGGCTATCTGTGTGACCACTGGATCGGAACTGTCCATTGGAACCTACTGGGATCATTCATGGTACTCAACTGAAGGCAATGATTGCCTCTGTCCCTCAATTTATAGGTAGCAAAGAGTTGTAGCAACAAATAAACCTGGTTATTGACAGGACTATTCTGGAGCAGACCCCCTGCAGGCGTCCACAGTTGCTTTGAGCTCATGATAAACATGTCTGTATCCTGACCAAGAGATGACATTATCAGTCCTTCTCCTACTCCTCCAGTTCTTTATGCTTCCCCTCCCCGAAGTGCTCCCTGAGAATAAGAGGGGATGGTGTAAATGTCTTGCCTAGTGACGAGCATTTATCCATCACCAAATCTCTCTGCACCTAGTGCAGCCATGAGTCTCTGCATTCATCATTCATTGGGAAAAGAGGGAGGTTTCTCTAATTAAGGCTGAAAGAGTGTGCCTATAAGTATAAACTTGAATCTTTAGCTTCCTCACTATGGGCATTGACTCTGTTTAGAGTTCCAAGCTCAGATTCCTCAGTTGTCAGCCACAGGGAGAATGGAGCTGTGATAGCAGCTTGCCTCTGTGCAGGAACTTCTGCCACTGGAAGTCGAACACGCTAATGTTCATCCCTCAGTGACCACTTCCATAGCACATACGCTAAAAGGACAGAGGAAACTGTCAAGGCCTCCCATCAAAGATGGCATGAAGATTGATGGAACGTTTTCATATTTGTACACTGTATGATTCCAGCTAATGGGATATCAACAGAAGGCAGATTTATAGAGACAGAAATTAGAGTCTTGGCTGCCACTGATGGAGAGTGTAAGGAGATTTCATAAGAACATAGTTTTCATTTGGCTGGAAGACTTCTGTGAGAGTGGAGAGAATAGACAACTATGAAAATGTACTCAATGTAACTTACCTGCAGTTTCTTTCTCTGTCTTTTGTTTTGTATACATATTATGAATAAATTTAATAGGTATGTGTGCACCTGTGTGGGGATTCATTGCATATATATGCCTGCATGTATGTGTTTAGCAACACAGCTAAACAACTTCCCTAAGCCTAACACCACCAACAAGGCATACAAAACATCTCACATTCTAAGATTCTGTGGTATCTTTATATCTATTTGCAGAAAGGTGTGAATGTCTATTATTTAACCAGTAGGTCAAAATAACTTTATCTGGAGTGATGGTCAAAGCCTCAGACACTGAAGTTAGTACTGCTTACTCCATATCAAATACTTGATTGTGCAACAAAAATCTACAAAGAATTGACTGATATATAGTTCATGTGATCATATAGATGTCCTATAGATTTCCAAAGGAAATGTATCCTTGGAATAAAAAGCCACATATCTGATCCATATGTGGTCTCTTGTAAATGGCCTCACGTAAAATGCTTTTACTGAATGGGGCTTGACATTATGTCGTTATTGGCCTGCGCTAACGGCTGCTGTAAGAAAGAGCCCTGTGTGGTCCCTGTGTGGTCCGCTTAGTGGTCGGAATCACAGACTATTGTTGAAGATGTGCAAAGCTCTCATTTTGACTGAGGAAAACTTTGATTTCATTACAGCAAATGAAGCCACTTTCCCTTTCTTTGGAGGTAGTGAGCTAAGGTAATTGACTATATTCTGTTGTTTACCTATCAACTAGAAAGCTTATAAGCGCAATGCTTATTATAAAAATTTTTCAGATTTTACACGATATATTCTCCTTTCTCAACTACTTTAGCTTATTTGTTTAATACAGGATTTCACTGTGTGACCCAGGCTTGCTTTGAACTCTTGGTCCTCCTGCCCAAAACTCAGGGAGTCCTGGGATTACAAGCATGCAGCGCCATGACTAGACCATATAATTTCTATTGATAAATTATTTACTCAAATTACTTTCTTCTCTTTGTTTATTCTAGTTTTCTTATTTCACATTGTGAAACACTTTAAATCCAGTTTTGAATTAATTAATAGTAACTTATCATTAGCATTGATTAAGAAATTCACTTTCTTTTCATTCTTACTGGATATTGTGTATATTCTGTTAATGGCATTTTATTATTTATTTGTATTTACACATATGCCATTTACACTAGACATTTAACTCTCTTGTGAACATTTTCATTCTATCATTATTGTGTGTGTAAATTATTGTGCGTGTATGTGTCTGTGTGCATGTGTGTGTGTGTGTGTGAGAGAGAGAGAGAGGGAGACAGAGAGGTAATTATAGGTACAGTGTGTATCTTTATCTCCACATGTAAAAAATTACTGAAAATAGATTCAGTGCATGTTTACACACATGCATATATGGTATATACATATATATAAATATAACACAAATTTAATATCTATATAAATCATTTTGTCACATATGTCTGTATATCTATATATTACATGTTTTACATATGTACATAAGGTTTTCTGTTTATCATAATATATACACTCATATGAGTATATTCACACATAGGATGGAATTATATAAAGTTACAGACGTATCTTTTCCATAAGAGATTGCACTCACCCTGTTTGTGGAGCAAAACTACTGGTTGACAAAGCAGTGTTTCTGTTTTCTGACTTTTCTAGTTTAATCTGCATGTTCATGTCTAGGCTCCAGTGTGAACTTCTTCCGACAACCACATTTGAACTTATTCCACTGTCTCTCCCCAATCAATTTTCTTCCCATTTATGGCTTTATATACAAAATTACAGCCTCCTTTTTTCCCCTAAGTTTCAACCACATACCCAACCGTCCCATAGAGGATCATCTACACCATTACAGTACAGTTTCTTAGACTAAACCCATTACTCCCCAGGCCAGCAATCTCCAAATGAATAGCTTCTCTTATATCCTTCCCTCTCATGCTTATTTGCACTTTCTTATCCCTCAAGCTGGACGTCTGGGTACGATTAGTACCTCATTATTCTCTCTTTCATTTCTGCTCAATGGCAGGTCTCCAACCACTCTTCCTCTTAGCTTCTGGACACTGCTCAAGTTCTTCTTGTAAATCATTCACTGTCTTTGGAGATATTCCGACGATTTTAATAACACCATCTCAACAAAACAACCCAACCTCTTTTGACTGTTGATATTTAATATAAAAATATTGCCACGTGTCATGTCTGCTTAACACTGCATTGGGTCTACTCTGCTCCTGAGATTCCTTCTGGATCTAGCTTGGTGTGTATGGTTTTTGTTCTCTCTCTACCCAAGGGCTGAACCTGCATCATGCCAGGAACTACATGCACTGCCTCTTACACAGTAGATTCTTTGACGTCTCCAAGATTGGCAGCAACCTCTGCCTGAGGAATCTTTATCTCCCCCTTTCAATCATTCAAGTAATGGGGAAAGCACAGAGATTAAGATTGCAGATGTTTCAATTCTGGTTACAATACAACTACCTGATGTTCCGAAAATTGGGTGAGTCGAAAAGGAATGGGTCAAGCATGACTAATAGATCTTGCCTCAAGAACCCTTACTAAGCCATGATTATTAATTGTTAAAAAAAAGAAAAAAAACAGAAAGCAACAGACAGAAAACAATATTCTACTTAAAGGAGAATTTTTAAGCTAAACTGAGCATTTAATTTTGGTATCGAGCCAAGCCTATCTTTATAGATGATGATACAGAATGATAGCTTCGATAAACTGTAGGAGTTTTTTTTTTTCTTTTTTTATAGGTTATTACCAGCTATTTCAGAAAATGCCAAATAAATTGTGATGCTATTGCTTTCCCTTAATATTTTAAACTACACACTATCCAAGGAACTGCGTATGTTCTTTCAGGTAAGGGTATGAGCAAGCCACACACCAAAGTCATTAGACATATACTTTCACGTGAGTGTACTACTAAGTCACATTTATTTATTCTCAGCATCATAAATTAAAGAGGCAGCAGTGATGCCTGTGTCTAGCGTAAATCCAGTTTTAGCAAATTTATCAATGTTCACTAGCTTGTATACCTCTTCACTGGGAAATAGAAGCACTGTTGTCTTCTGAAAGGCAGCTGCCTCCCTCACTGTGCTTGCTATAGAGCTTCAGTCATTACTTCGCCATTCAGAGACAGCCCAACAGCAGAGCAGTTGCTTCCAATGCAGCTAGAAGGCAGAGAAGGTTTAGGTATTACGATGGCAATAAAGGAACTTTGACGTAAGTGTGCTATGGAGACACATAACAAAGAGAATCAGAATGGCAAAATGAAGTCTAGGTAAAGCCCAGGGGCCTCCAGCTGCAAGGCAGGCTCAGAGAGCCCTCGTTGTCCATTTTAGCTGGCAAATTTCATCTTCGTAAAGAGGAACAATTCTCAATTAAACAAAAACAATTATAGGATTCTCTCAGAGCTAGGGTGATAATGAGATAGAACGAGAGGTGCCCAAATCATTTTGTAACACAAATTTCACAGTAGATTTAGATTTGGCCTTATTTCAGCTCTTTGTTTACAAGCCACAACCTAAAGTGAGATAAATTGATCTAGAATTAACTTCTGTATGGTTGGGTAGATTACAAGTGTTTTCAGCCATTTCATTTCTATCTAGTTGCATTATGTTTTTCTCCAATAACTACCACAGAACAAAACTTATTTAAATCTATCTTCATAAATGAACAAAAAAACGGAAGTCTCTGAGTAGAAATGCTTACTGTCTTCCTTAGGATCACATTGTTATTGATCCTTAAAATAGCGTCTCGGCACCTAGGTGACATATCCCACCTCAGTGTCATTTCACAGCTCAGAAAGAGACACACCTCAACCAAGTACCATATGTTACAGTTAGAATAAAGACAGCCCCTCACTGGTCCTCAGCATGTCTTATATAGATCATTTCATGCTCTTCCTTTCTTATTGGCACATTAATAGAACAGATTAATAGGTTTCCTGTGAGTTTAACACACTGAACACACAGTGCACATAGTGATGATAACATGCTATTTACATGTCAGGCTTATAAAGAGGCTGACTGTGTGTTCCTATTTTGTGTTTGAAAGGCAATTGGTGATTTGCATTTGTTTGGGGCAAGAAATGAAAGGGCATGAAAAACTCCTCAAAGTTCCAAAATAAAAATAGGAAATGTAGTCTCCCGAATTGATCTTTAAAGTGGCCTGTAACTTCTCTTGATGTGTGAGGTGGCGAGAGGGGGGGTGGGGGGTGGGAGCGAAAGAGGAAAGGCGGGACCTGAGAGCAGAGGACAAAGCAAGGAAGGCAGAGACAGAGACTGATCTAAATAAAAACCCTCAGCAGCCTCAGGCGTCCTCAAGTGGGAAGTGTGTCTTCTATCCTCAGCTTTGCAGGTCTCTGTTTGTTTTGCTTTGCCGACCCCTCCTCCCCCGCCCCTCATCCCCAGGAGAAGTCACTTCTGCACCCTACCTTCTGCTCAGCCTCTTTTCCCCAGAAGACCTTGGCTGCTCCCCTGCCTCTGTGTTCTCAAAGCAACACTCCAGAGCCAGCTGGAGCTGCACGTTAACTAGCAGCACAGCAGGGACCCCACACTGCCTTTGGCTGCCTCTTGAAAGGGGCAGGTAAATTACCATTTTTGATATACTTTGTTTTTTCAGGCCTTCTCCTTAGGATTCTAATGCCTCTGTTAGACTTTTGGCCTCAGATTATCATAGAGCAGCAGGCTGATTCACTCTCATGGTTTCAGATACTTAACACCAAGAAGGAAATATGTATACAGAAGTTAATATGAAAATACCACAAAATAGTAAATGTCATATGCTTTGTACTTTTAAGCTCGGATTTAAAAGAAAGATACATACAGAAGGGCATGGATATTAACACATATGTACATTATGTGATGTTTCATATCAAAAATCAGGAAATGGAGATTCACTTTAATCCTTTCTTCATGTTTGTTATGCACTTTTGTCATAACCATAAATAATTACAAGATAGTGATACAAGATAGTGGTATGCTGCCACCAAGTCAGTCTATTCTGCACTATGTGCATGAATATACTGGTAATGAATTGTTTTAAATTACACACAGAAACACACTCATGTACATGCACACACACGTATATAATATATATCATATATCAACCTTGGTTGCTCATGACTAATGCCAGTATTCAAGAGGCTAAAGCAGGAATATTATGAATTATATACTACCCTGAGACAAATAATGAAATGGTTTCAAAACCAAATAACTTAAAAGAAAATTTATATTGCTGCTGTCTTATATAGGTATATATGTATGTATGCATGTATGTATCATGCAGTAAGTTGCCTGACAATATTTTTAATTTCATAGATATATGTGTGTATGCATAAGTATGCATGCATCTGTAGATATGATATGTGACTACACACACAAAGACACACTCACAGAGGTTACAACTGTTGCTCACGCTATAAGCTTTTTACCCACTTTCCTATTGATCTCAGTGGGAAATTATTGATCTCGATTTTGTTTCTCTATTACAGACTATACACCCGAGGATGTGCTGCTGTGGACCTTTCAGGGCATCTAAGTCCTGGATCATAAGTGCCATGTATTCACCACCAGTAGGCGTTGCCAGTCTTTTCTGGAGTGGTTGCACCAACATACATCTCGCAGCAAAGCTTGCATGCTGCCATTGCTATGCACCTTCACAAGGGCTAATTTAGTAGAGCTTAATTCTTTTATTTGGCAATAGGGTGGCGGTGAAGTTATCTCAGCACAGTTTCATCAGCATCCTTTAGTTTCAGTGAGATTCTGCATCTTTTATTTCTAGTTGGCCATTCAGACTTTTCTATCTTAGGTGACTTCTACTGACCTCAAACAATGTACACTTCAACTTTAGTTTTTCCTTTTCTTCTCCTGGTTGTTCCTCCTCCTCTTTCCCCTTCCTCTCCCTCTTCCTTTTCTTCTTCTCCATGATTCTCTCGCTTTCTTTCCTGAATCTCCACCATAGCCTTCGCAAATGTCTTTACTGTTAGCAATCAGGCCCATTCACAGAGAGCTGAAAGTGAAAATCAGGCATCGTTATACTCAGCTTTTGAGGGACCAGGCAACAGGACGCATCATCACTGTTAGTCGCCCTGTTGCACATCTCCTTGCGCATGTGGCACAGCCCCAATAAAAGTCATGTTCTCCTTTCATCCACTCTCTTCTTCCCTTTCTCTCCCAGAGGCTGCTTCTGTGCCCTCTCTCCTATAATAAAAATCCTCCAACAGGAGACCTGTCACATAGTGTGATTTTTGTTGCGGTTGTTACTTGGTCTCACCATTTGCAGCATAGGAACCACAACTAAGCTTTGTTTCTGATGTTATTTTTATTTTGATAGGAGTAAATACAAGCCATTCTGTTGTGTATTTCTTAAGGAATTCCAAAACGAAGGTCTTCTTCTTTGGTGTCATCTAATGATTCAAAGTTCTTTCCCATAATTTGG
This sequence comes from Mus musculus, assembly GCF_000001635.26. NCBI lineage: Eukaryota > Metazoa > Chordata > Mammalia > Rodentia > Muridae > Mus > Mus musculus. Next base: position 116,526,054 of record NC_000079.6, read on the forward strand.
AAGCATCTGAGTTTATTTCCTCATGTAGGTTTCTATGGAGACAAGATTGACTCCTTCCCATACAGAAAACCAACTGCTCCAACATTGTTTCTTCTCATGGCGTGATCATTCTCTCCCTTTGTTGTAAAATTTCTCATCACTCTTTGCTGTGGTTTTGGACTCTAGTTTATTTTGGAAATCTTTCTATGTCCCTCAGCTTCCCAGTCACACTGCTGTAATAGAATATCTATAAAATGATTACTGGTAGAATAGAATCATCTTGGCTATACTCAGTACCTATCCTTCAATATTGTTTTCAGAAAATGGTATTGAGCTTTTGATTTAAGGTGTGTGTGTGTGTGTGTGTGTGTGTGTGTGTGTGTGTTTGTTTTTTGTAATAGTTTATGGGATTTTCTGTTTAGAAAAATGGCTCCAGTCTTTCTGCCTATTCAGAAGTATTTTACTTCCTTCTCTTATATTTTGCCATTGCTCAGTAAGAGGTTTGGTGCAACACACTACTCAGGGTCAGAACTATTCTGAAAATCAGGCTGTTTTCATAGACATACACTTCTAGCATTGCTATTGCTATTATGTAAGGGTATTTTTATATCAATGGTGATTATATTTTAAAGCACATTAATTATTAGGTTTTAATAAGAAAACACTATTATTTAGGAAGATGTCACCTGGCTTCTTCTTTACAAATCTTCCCTATGGCCTTCTTAAATCCTCTTCTGGTCTTTGGTTAGTATCTAGTGGAACAATGTGGACAGTTACTTTTTGGTCTTCTTGTTTCAAATGTTTCCAGAGCTTTGCCTTGGCTGTGAACCGGAGACTGGAGCTAAGAAGCCCCACCCCTCTCTTCATAGAAATTATGCTTGAATTATCATAAGTGCTGATGAAGTTTTCTTATTCCTGCCATACTGTTTTGTGTCCTATCCCTTTAAAACCTCCCTCCTCTTGTGTGTATCCCCCGCTCCCTGCAGAGTGTGTACTAGACATACTATTCGTCTCAGTCTACCTTTTAGCCCCATTGTTCCTTCAGTGGTGTTTCCACACTAAGAGATTTTTGGTCTTTGTATGTTTAGAAGTTTACTTGTTTTAACTTATTTAAAATTGCTACTGATTTATTGCATCATTTCATCCACTTGTGGCTGAGGCAGAAAAAATTCGAATGACTAGCTCTCTAATTACATTGGCCGATTTGGATGGCTGTGGATTCTCCTTGACTCATTTCCAGGGTGCATTTTTGTGGTTTCTGTATCACAATGACTCCCACCAGATTGGTATAAAATGTCAGTTTGAAGTTTCTCACAGGATGCTTTCCCCCTTCGTGGCGTTAGCTCGTGAACTTCTTCCCCAGCCTCAGGTTTTCCTCAGAACTCTGGAAGCTCCGTGGTGATTCCTGGCTGGGCAATGGCAGTTCCGTGAGGGTTCTGGTTCTTTCCCATGCTAGTGGGGAGATTCAGTCACTGAGAGTTTACGCCTCTGTTTGACTTGCTTTTCCTGTCGTTCTTCAAGCCACAGATGTCAAATGCTTGACCATGAACTTATCTCTTCCTCTGAAATTAAAGATTTTCAAGGTTTGGTTTTTTTTTTTTTTTTTTTACCAAGTTCACAAAAGGTTTTGAATGTGTAATATGTGTAACCTCATATATTGTAAGTTGAATAAGTAAGTTATATGTTTATCAAATTCATAAAGTTAAACTAAAACAATTTGGGACTGGTTAAGAGCAATTGTTGCTCTTCCAGAGGACCTGTATTCTCCTTAGCACACATCTTGGGTAGGTCACAATATTTGGAACTCCAGCTCCAAGGGATGTAACAACCTCTTCTGACATCCTCCAGTACCTGAATGCACACGAGCAAACACACAAATAAAACTCTTTAAAAATAAAATAAATTTTGAATTAATCAGTGTGCTTATTATATGTATGCATAACGAATCCCCTCTTGTCATGAGGACCATCTTATGGGTGTTTGTTGGACCAAATTCTTCAAAATAATTTTATCCTTGACTTTCCTCCATCTTTTGTCAAAAAAGAATGATTTTGAGTCAAATACAATGAATTGTTTTAAATCTAGATTCCAGCTTTTTCTCAGACTTCCTGGACGATCAAAATACAATGACAACACAGATGTTAACTGCCAGCCCCTTGACAAGTTAGCATCCATTCCTTGGCATTCCTTTCAAGAAGCTCTTCCTTCTACTAGGCGTGTTTCTTAGGAATTTGGTTCTTTTCTTAGTAACAGAAAAACAAAAATAGTTCTCAGTTAATATGGACTTGTTAAATCCCAAATCAAAGGTTTCTGCTAATGATAGAGTGCTGTTACGAAGTCTAACACCCATCAGGCAAGGGTCTGCAGTTTCTCAGCCTCTGCTTCACACTTGGGGCATCCCCCAAGCTCTCCCACACACTGCTTTCCTTACAGATTCATTTGAGAAATTCACTTGACTCTGCTGCCCCCTCCAGATACCACAAATTTCTCTCCTTTTTTTTTTCTCTGTTTTTAGGAGTAGTCAGCTTTTATGGCCTATAGGTTTTTGTTTTTGTTTTTTTAAGTCCTTGGGATCCAGCTTTCACTCCCATCACTTAGGGAGCTACACTCTGGAAGGGCTGCATGACTGATATTCTTTCTGCTAAACTGTGTTGTTCCTCAATCTGATTCTCCTAGGGACTTTGTAGCATTAAGTGTTGTTGAATTGCAAGGCTCTATTAAACTAATAATAATAAAATAATAATAATAATAATAATAATAATAATAATTATTATTATATTACACTCCATATTCCTTTAAAGGATACATAATTAACTCTGCTTAACAGTGGAAAAATGTGTGGTGCATAAGTTTTAAATGACAGCTGAGAAGCCATAGATTCAAGCTCAGTTCTTTATACAATGTCACATTAATTGCAAAGCAAGGAAGAGCAGTATGGAACTAAGAAAGTATTTCTACATGTTATATTCTAATGATTTTCTTTATATAAAGATAAAAGTTCACATAATCAGACTAGTTATAAGGACAGATGACTAGCCTATAACATGTACTATATTAGAAAATGTTCATTATTTTGCCTCAAAAATATTGAAAAATATATACAGAATATTTTCTCAGGTGAACATCTTTGTAGAAAATCAAGCTGTAAGTGACTGCCTTTCAGATTTTCTGGTTTTTAAGCCTTGTATAGTGTTACAAAATTTACAAAAAGGGCATAAGAAAATTAGACTTACTCTTTTTTCACAGAAGTATTATTGAAATTTTACTGGATTCCAGGCTCTGAGGATGCAGAGCTAAATCAAACAATCCTCACTGTGGGTTGAGGAAAGTAAGACACAAGACATTTGCTTCAAGCTTAATATGGTGCTATGGCACAACTATGAAGAAACCCTATTCTTCCTATAACCAGACTCATTTCGATGATCCCAAAATAATAGCCAACACTTGCTTGTTATTTCTAAGGGAATTAAGTGGCTTCATTGAGTGTATTCATGGAGAAAATGGGCACCAATTTGGGCTAGCCAGGTTGAGCTATACATCCAGTTCAGATTTAACTTCATAAAGAACAATAAAATATAGCTTGATGATCAGAATGTACTGTACGCATCTATAAAATTGTAAAAGAATAAAGAAACTACTATATTAAAAATAAAAATAAAATCTTGAAAACTGAGAAGGTTTTCAAAGGTGGAAGGCCATTTCGGTTTGATGTTATGAATACATGACAGCTAACTAAATGGAATAAATACTAGAGATACAGAAAAATGATAAGCCAACATCATGAGGCTTTTAATTTATCAGCCAATTTTGCATATTCATAAAAATGTCAACATGTGGCACAAATACTGTGATGATGAAGTCAAAAGCAAGCAAGAGCAAAATGCCTAGTCATGTTACAACGGTTACAAAAAATGTTGATCACTGAAAATTACCCAACACTGCCTCAGGGATCCCTTGTTGCTGAGCAAATGGTATAAAATTTAAGGAAAGCTCTTTCTCTTTTTTCTCTGTATAAGAAATGTATGAAAAGAAATGTCTAAGGCTCTATTCATTTGAAGTCACAGCTTCTAAAATAGCTAAAGAGTTCCATGTGTACCTTTTTAACTATGCAGTGTGTTGCAAGGGAAGAAATAAGAATACATCATTGCCCAGTCTGCTCAATAAAGATGGAGAGAAATCAAATATTGCATAAATGCTTGCACATGTATAAAATAAAGAATATATCATTGATCATGATTAGAAACTAAGGCATAGTGGTGTTTTAAAGAGAATTTTAAACTTTGTCTTTGCAACTTCGAATTTATTATAATTTTTCATTTGTTTTAAAGTAAAAAAAATGTTTACTGTCTTTAAAAAGCTTTACATTTACCCATTGTCAAGCACTGTAAGGGTAATACTTAATTTGCATAGGTTTGACCATGATCCCGAACTTTAAGTCAGACATTTTATTGAGGCTTCTGTACAAACTGACAGATTACTCATCTTGGTTTCTACATGTATTATACTCCTTTTGGTTTATACATGTATTATGCTTACTTCATAATCTAAGGAGATTCAAACAACTTCATCGATACACCTCATGAGTAAAATATACTTAACATTAAAATTTAAAAGTGTTTTTGCAAGAACTTGACTGCTGTTTTGAAGGCAATTAAGTGCCTTAATTGTGAGTGGGGAAGATGGCGACCAGTCTGGGCATGCTAGGCTGAAGTACACCTTCAGCTCAGATTTAACTTTATAAAGAATAATAAAACATATTTTGATGATCAGAATACATTTCATGCGTCTATAAAATTCTCAAAGAATAAAGAAAATATTATAATAAAATTAAAGATGAGGAGAATCGACACTAACATCTCTTAAAGATTAGAAATATTTGAGAATTTAAAAAAATGTAATGGTATCCATTCCAGAAAAATTAAACATTGAAAACAGCATGTTGGAAAGTATATACACACATACACTTTTTTGTACCGTAGAGAAAAATCAAGAGACACTGGTTTAGAAAGTATGGTGTTTTGGAACAAGTTCATAAACTGAAGAGAGTTACATATCAACATCAATTGTCTTCTCCACTTGTTGATCAGCAAGTGACATTGGGATGGGAGATGGAAATCAGTCATGCTGTGGGCACTTCCTACAATTAAAATGAACATACTACAAATTTGAGTTTTTCTTTTATTTTCTTTTGAAGAGAGATGATTATTGAAATTGTCCAATATCCCACCAATAGAAGATGCAAAAAAGACTGATGTAAACAAGTCACTTAAATCTGGTGTTAAAAATCTAGATGAAATGAAAATATATATGAAACATACAGGTGCTAGAATTTGTGGTCAATTGAATTCAGGATTAAGGAACAAACAGAAAAAAACCCTACAACTTCCAACTTAAGCATGTCTATCTATCATCAAAATTTATTTGGGGGCGTAGAAGGGACTAGAAAGAGAAGGGTTAGCAGAGTGACTCCAAGGACATATTCGTTGAAGTACTCACCAGCCAGCACAACATGTAGCCGATGTGTTGAAGAGAGATCCATTAAATCTAGAGGTAAGATTTTTGCTCCATCCTCTTGTAAATTATTCTTGAAACCATCGCCAAGTAAGGCATCAGAGATGGATAGTCAGCAATATAAAACATGAGAGTCACATAGACCAGAGCCTGAAGAACATGAAAATGATGGCATGGAGCCAAGAGAAAAACAGCTAATGAGGATACTCAGAAAGAGCAGATAAGAGCCAAAGTTAAGATGTATCATCTATAGAAGCCAAGGAAAGAGGAACTCAAGGAAGACCAATGGCAGCTCCATCCAAGCTTAGGAGCTAGGAAGGGAAAGACCAGGAACCAGAATGTAGGGCTGGGATCCAGGGGAAAGACACATTCATCTAAAACTATTATGAAAAATAGAAACTTCGTTTTTGTAATTCTTGTTGTTTTCCAGTTGTGGAGACAGGGCACTTAAACTTGATATGATTGGGGGGATTAGAGAAGACAATAAGAAAAGATGGCGATGCAACTGAAGTGTTAGGCTTCCAAGCCCAGACAATGAAAGAGAATGCTTCTTTCCTGTGCTGGCAATAGAGAGGTTGAAGCTATCAGGCAGCTCTGCTGAAAACACCAAGGTTTACTGAAAAAAATGGGGAAGGAAGAAATCCAGAAGCTTCAACATGCTTTGCATAATAGAAGACACACACGCTCTGGAAGCAGGAGTGGACAGTTGGCAGAGTCAGAACTGGAAAGGAATTTGAGAGTTTTCTGAATAGCTCCAGACAATGGTAATACAGATATAACAGAAGAAACACACCTCACAGCAGGAAGCAGTGAGAGCCAAGGATAGTTGGATTTTCAATAGTACTAGGGATTGAACCTAGGACATCATATAAATTCTAACACTGAGCTACACACTCAGGCTGACCTTGAACTTGTGATCCAATTACCAATGCATCTGCATAATTTCCTGCAAGTGTACATACATCATCACAACCAGCTTGAATGGTTATCTGTACTTAAGTAAACTCATAGTTTTTATGTTGTAACGTGCTGTTATGGTGTCCCCGTGTTCTTATTTTGTAATTCTAGATTGTTTGCATTTTGTAGATATTTAAAATAATACTGCTATTAACAGTTTTATTGATAACATCATTAAATGAGTTTATGTAAACTGGAGAATTATTTAATAGATATTAGCTATCTGTTTTTTTAAATCTATAAATTCTCTATATATACAAAGATTACACACACACATACACGCACACACATGTACATGCACATAATCTAGTTTGAAAATATAATCTCTAGTGATGATTACCAACCAACTTCTCTGCCCTAACACCGATATTGGGAGGTTTTGTGTCTATTCTCATTTAGACAGAGTCTCAGCAGGTTGCCCATGCTTGCGAGCAATTTTGAAACTCAAGCATCCATCATTTCTGCTTCCCTATCAGCAAGAGCTACATGTGTGCATGACATTTAAAGCAGCTGGAGACTTTTTTCAATGTTAGTATATTACATATTATTCATCCTGCTTTGAATTTGTGATTAAATAATTTTTAATACCTGTTAAACCACAGGAATAAAAATTTCAAAAACATGTAATTACCTAAAACCAACTCTAACTCATTTTCTCTTCCTCACAGAATTTTTTCAGTATCTTTCCATAAAACTTCTAAGTGTACTCATAAATATAGATAACCCACAAAATGTTGTCTCCATTTTCAGTCCCATCTCTATCTATTTTTTATGGTAAGAAGTATTTATGACTCATTGCTTCAACTAAGAGCCCCCACAGTTGCTGTATCACCGTACTCTTTAATTGGCACCGCCTCTCACCTAAATTTTAACCTCACATTTCAATTCGAGATGCAACCCTTTCCCCACCCACATGAATTCTGAGGAAAGATGACTCTAGAATCAAGACAACCTAATCTGTCTAGGGAGAAAATAAGACTCTAGAAGCACAGGATTTAAGGAAAGTGGCTATAAGGAGATTAACCATGAGTCTGGAGAAATGGGAAGGCCTCATAGATGTCTTATCAGAAGAAAGGACATGACATATATGGAGCAGAGACATCAATGGTGTACCTAATAATAGACTTTGAGTAAGTATATCAGTTACTTTAGTATGGCCATTATATTGGCAATCCTATGACATAATGTTATCTAAATTTGAAAATATGGTAATGTTGACTTTTCACCATATTTGGATATATAATTCCATCCTGTTAATCAAGCCAAGCCAAACTCAAGTTAAGCTAGACATGAGCTCTGTGGTGAACATTACAACTGCATCTTTTAATTGTTTATTTTCCCAAACACTGGACCCTGTATATGCTGTAGAAATATTCTTCCCCTGAGCTGCCTCCACAGCCCAAGTTTAAAGATTTTAAAACCACAGAGGGGTCTGAGAGCTTTTCTATTCAGAAATTTAAGTAAGAATGCTGTGTTATATTTGAGAATTCAAACAAAAGAACTAAGAATAGTTTAAAGTGACTTAGTGGACATCTACTCTACCACTCCGTCATTCCTTGTATCTGTTCCACATTCATCATATCAACACTTCATGGAGAAAATTAGCAACTATGGGCTTAGTCACAAAACTGAAATTGCTCAAATGATATCAACAAGAAATATCTATAACACATAGCAATTAGAGAAACTCAATAATTCATAATTTTGAGAATGTTATTTTAAAGTGTGATGCAAATATGAGGGCAGAGTAATGACTAGCACACTCAAATAGCAATCACTTCAAAAATGTAGGCGTTGGTGAACGCATTTGAGTATGAGTATGCCAGCATCACAGCTGTGCATCATTCCTTTAAATATGCTAATTCAGAGGACAGAAGGAAAGTATAGTAGATCACCATGGCTTTAAAAAAAGAGACATTGATCTAAACGCCTTCTTTTCGCTATTTCCAAATTCACAATCATGGCTAGGATAAACAGTGTTGAGCATAGCATGCACTCTGATAGGATAGCCAATGCCTGGTAAGTCTCTTTGCTGAGCAATACGTATTTGGGTATAGGATAATCATTTATACTGGCTAATGATTCCACTGGCATGAGTTAGGGTTGCATAAAGAGGCAAAGCTCATTTTTTGACTCCTCTAGATGACATTTCCTTTTTTTCTGGATCAAAAGAAAAAAAATCAATTGCATAATTTGCCCTAAGTGTACATTCTCTGTATTTGTGGACTTGCTGCATTCACTCATTGTTCAGTACAGCATGATGCAATACAGCGCATTAGCAAAAGACATTTTATTAAAAATGTTCTCACCTTGCAGTTGCCAAAATTTATCCTCTCAGCAGTGATACTCTTAAAAGTAACATTTTCAAAACAAAACATAAACCCTTTAATAAACAATGCTACATCATGTAGCTGCAAATAGAATTCCAAATACAAATAATAAAAACTTTCATTGTACCAGACTCTATTTTAGAGAAATTTTAAGTCAGTGATATCCAAGGTCATAAAGATGAAAAAGATTAATTTTTAATCTGGAAAGAGAAGATTGAATCTGCTACTGAAAATAAAACAATATATCACTCCTGCCTCAATATAGTTATGACTAATGTTTTTCTTGTGTCTTTGTTCTCTCTTTTTTTTTATAGTAGCAACCATTTCACAGAAACCAGAATATGATCGATGGGATTTTTCTAAAATCGTGATGTACTTAATGTTTCTTTTCAAATTTTAGTTAGATTTTAATATAAAGATATTTCTTGTGGAAAAAAATGACTGTATAAATGGATTCTAAATAAATAAATAAAGCCTCTGTGGCCTTTTATGAATGTGACTAAACAAACACCAAAGAAATGATGACAGACGCATCACTCATGTCTTTCTTTTAGACACAAACAAGCAAAAATGTGTTCCGGGTTGCTGCTACCAAATGTGTGACTGACTTGGCAATTGCATGTGTTCCTTGCCAATTTAAATCTAAATCTGTTGCTTTTTTCAAGTGAAATTAATTAAACTCATTTCCAGTCCTTCATCTCCTCTTTCATTTTAACTCTGTATCCTTCCCACATTCTCCCCAACTGTAACACCATAAAGCTTCCTCGAAAGCAAATCTCTTCTCTAGCTAAGCAACAAATCGTATTTCTATACTTTCATTAATGAATCGAGTGTATTAGGGGTGATTCATCTTTAACTCCTTACCAGTGCGATTGCATCGTCACTGTTATGGATGAGGTACGAGTAAATAAACCTGTGGTCTGCTGGCTGCAAGTGTCCTAGGCACCTATTGCCTTTTCTCAAGTGTAAGTAAGGTCTCTCTTTGTGTCACTCTTAGAGACTGCAATGGAAGTGTTTGCAATGTTTTCAGGATTTTGTTATACATTTCACAATAGTCTCAATTTCCACTCGGTTTCATTTATATGATAGAAAAGTTTAGTAGTTCAGAAAATTATGGTTCTGTTTCACTACTAATACTTATTTTATGAATTGAACCACAAGATACTGTTCAAAAAAAAAAAGATCTGCCCAAACTCTTACAAATAACCAAACAAAAAATGAAAACTAGAAATATAAATGAACGAAGATAATTTTCAAGTTAATAGTTCTTTATGCAACTTTCACTTTGTCTGAATATATCTGAAAATGGTTGCATAATTCCACTGTTATTGATAAGCCGAAATATGTGTGATTATATGACTATTTAAAAGACAATTTTACTTATAATTGTCCTCCACGTAAATATAATGTGTTTCCTCTGATACCCTAATATTTTACTAATGCCAAGAAAGAGATGGATCATATACTCTAAGGGAAGAGACAGTATCATCCAATAGTTACAAATACAAATAGTACAGGACCCAGATACTCAAAGCATTTTGCTACATAGGTGGGAATAGTGTTTAACATGCTAAAACCATGATAATAGTTTTATCTATTGGGTTTTTTGAAGGAAAGAATTTCTATAAATCATATAAAATGAAATAATAGTATATTTATAAATGAAAATCATTATTCACGTTCTCATTTTGCCTTCATTAAAATCATTCATTCATTTTCCTTTTATTTGTAACTAGTAAGTACATAATTTCTAAGGGATGACTTGAACATTGGGTTGAACTCTAAAGATAGTAGCTACTGTTATATAAAAGGAAGGTTATGAAAAGAGGACCAGTGTCAAGCAATATTACAGCTGACGTTTCTCACTAATTGTTTACTTTTTTTTTGTTACTTGGGCTCAAGTTGACATAAATTTACTAAGGCAAAAGTTTATAATTTAAAAGAAAACTATAATATTCCAACTTCACTGTCTAACCCAAGTTTGACTACAGCCTATGTCTACAGACCACAACGTGCTGAATCTTGCTTATTGCTCTTTGGCATTCCATTTTTTTATGTGTCCTCTGTCATTACCCTACATCTTGAGTCAATCTATCAATCTGAGCATAACACTGCTCTCTCTCTCTCTCTCTCTCTCTCTCTCTCTCTCTCTGTCTTTCTCCCCTCTCTCTCATTATGAATTTAACTGAGAACATACTAACTTTATCCATTAACACTAGCTCTACAATGTTCTCTCACAAATCAAAAAAGTTGGTTTAAATAGTTTCTTAGCTTTTTTTTCAGATAGCAAATGTATTTCTACCTCTCCATCATTGATCATGAATCCATCAATGATTTTGTTCCATTGTACACATTGTGTGGCCTGTTTCTCATACATTTTATGCTAAGTTGCCTTCTAAATGTCACCCTATCATGCTTATCTTGACTCATGCTAAACTTCCTCAATGTTCTCTATATTGTGTTACATCATTATACACTCCCCATAAAACATACTTTATTTAGCTATGCTTTTTTTTTACTAGCACTAAGATAACATTTAAATTCTTGATGATAGCTCACATCTCCAAGGTAAAAGTGTATGAACATATGAACAGGATTCAAGTATGAACACAGAGGACTTTAACTCTGTAAACACAAAAAAGAAAAAAAAAGCCAAAGAAAAAGAAAAGTAGATGCCTTCTGGCTGAAGAAAGCCAGGAGAGGGCTGCTGCTGTTGTTAAAGGAAGACAGTATTTCAAGAAGGAGGGAGTCACTGGCTCCAGTGTACATTGCTGGAAGTTTCAGTGACATAAATCAGAGCATGTTCTATTGCAATAAGAAGGAGTTGTGGTTTTGATAAGAGTTGTTTCAGCGGAATGGTGAGATGAAAATCACTCTGTCATGGGTTGAGATATAGGAGGTAGAAGCACGTAAATAGCTCATGCATACAACTCTTTTGAACATTTTAGTTTGAAAGGACACAGAAATGAACCTGGAGGTGAAGAAAAGGGATGCGGTTGTATTTATGATGGGAGTCTCTAGAAGGCTTTTGTCCACTGACAGGGAAGCTCCATGAAAAGGGAAAAGGGAAACTAACTAATCCAACAAGAGGCATAAGAACTTCTAGGACAAAAGGATGAGATACAAAGGGAAGAGTATGAAAAAAATCATGGATGAGTATCTAAGTAATACTGGACAAATACTAGGAGTAAGGAAGACAGATCTCACAGATCTCAGGATAGTCAGAATAGGAAATGTTTGAGATATTTCCCACCCCTTCTATTTCCTGAATAAAATGTGAATGAAGTCATCCGTTTCAGCTCAGATATAACAGAAGAATGGGAATGAGAGCACAGGGAAGCGACATTTGGAGTAAGGGAAGTAAGCCCACTCTACAATGTTAGAAATCAGAGCTCCTCCATTGGGGGCCCTGTGTTTCATCCAATAGATGACTGTGAGCATCCACTTCTGTATTTGCCAGGCACTGGCAAAGCCACACAAGAGAGAGCTATGTCAGGGTCCTGTCAGCAAAATCTTTCTGGCATATACAATAGTGTCTGGGTTTGGTGGCTGTTTATGGGATGGATTCCCAGGTGGCAGGCAGGGGGGGAGGGAGGGTATAGGGGATTTTCGGGACAGCATTTGAAATGTAAATGAAGAAAATTTCTAATAAAAAAATTAAAAAAGAAAATATGATACACTTAAAAAAAGAAAGAAATCAGAGCATGATTGAGGGTCAGTTCAATTTGGAGGAGAATGAGTCTCCCAGATCTAACAGTTCCCATGAAAATAGAGAGAAGGCTATGTTCTTTTTATACCACAGGCTTTGCCATACACACTCCAATCTGTGAGAGAAGTCAAAATAAGCAGTAGATATTTTTGAGATTGTGTTAATAAAATAATCTGGACCAAGGGTAGGGTGTAGAGAATCTGAACTAAGTGGTACAAACATTAGTGTCCTCATACAGTGGACAATTTATAGAGGTGACATTGGTGAGAACCAGATATTTGAGATACTCCTTTTAAGGGTTGTCTATTTATGACAAAGTGAAAAAATGAAAGGGAAATAAGTTGCCTTGGAATGAATGAATAGATAGATAGATGGATGGATGGATAGATAGATAGATAGATAGATAGATAGATAGATAGATAGATAGATAGAATTGAGGAGACAGAGAGACAGAGTGCACAAAATTTTGCCCTCTGAGTAAATTTACCTCTGAGTTTCTTTGTCACTGAGAATGACCTGCATTTGATGTGGACATAGAGGACATTTGAAGACAGGACGGTATGAAAGAAACAGCAACAAGTGGATAATGATCTGGGTGAAAGATTATAGTATGGAAGAACTTATGGGCAGTAAGTGTAGATCCCTCAGTAGTGCTGTGGAAGTTATAAGAGAACATGATCTCTAATTATGACTTTTGACTCTGCTAACTATGTAGGGACAACCATCCTCCACTTCATAGAATATCGGTTAAAGGGATGTCTTCTGAAATCTGTGGTGGTTTGAAAGAGCATCGCGACAACTGGAGCAGGGACTTATTGTGATTCTGTTGCCTGCCTGTGGATCCTGTTCCCATAACTGGGATGCCTTGTCAGGCCTCAGTGGGAGAGGGTCTGCTTATTCCTGCAGTGACTTGAGGTGCCAGGATGGGTCAGTACCCAGTGGAGACTTCCCCCTTCTCAGAGGTGAAAGGGAGAGGTGGAGGAGAAGTGTGTAAGGGGGCAACGGGAGGAGAAAGGGGATTGTAAATCATTAGTAAAGTGAATTAATTAATTAATTAATTAATTAATGGAATAAAAACATTCTGACTCTCATTCTTAGTAAGCAACATGAAAAAGCACATGGTGAATTATTCTGGAGAAACTATTCTGGTAAATCTGAACTCACAACACTTTCTTTTACCCATAGAAAGTTAAGAAATTTTTAACATCAGACTCAAGACTTTTCATAACTAACAACTAGACATCTGTCCAGATGTAATTCTCAAAATTTTTATTCAGTAAACCTATACAGCATCTATTTCATTTCCTGAAGCATTCCATGTCCCCCCAAGCCAGTTAAAGAAAGAACATGTTTTTCACATTTTTAACTATATTTTATATAGTTAAATACATTTTAATTATGTTGTGGTGTGTGTGTGTGTGTGTTTACGTACATGCAGTGGTCAGCATATAGAAACCAAAGGGCAACTTGTAAGAGTTTGTTCATTAGCTTCACTGTGTGTGGGACCTGGAGATCAAATTTAGGACATCAGGCTTGGTGGCAAGTTCCCTTCTGCATTGACTCATTGCACAAGGGTCAGAGAACATATAAGTGGAATATCTGAACCACTTCGAGCCAAACTCTTAGTGATTTGTCTCTAGATATGGCAATATAGTCTGAAGAGTTTCATCTTTTTCTTTCAACTAAATGGTTAATTTTTCATTTGAGCATGGTGGAATGATTTGAAAGAACCGAATGCTTCAAATACTGTGACCTGGCAGTGTCTTTATGCATGAAAGTTGTTAGGAAAATGTAGTGAATGACAGAAGAGGTGTGAGGAAGCACAATAGGATTTACAGTCAGGTAAAAATGGCCTTGAATCCACCTTAGACAACTAACTGCAGTGACTGAGGGAAATCTATGAGACCAGCTCCAGCTCCCTTAACTATTAATACTAGGACACAATCGCTCTACCAACAGATGAAGAACTTAAGATGATATCTTTAAGTATCTGGAATATTTTATGTTATAAATTATATATACAATGACTATATGATTGATAAGAAGTAATTCTGTTAACATCCCATCCATGTACACATGCAACTCCTACCTTTTGTTTATATAATGACCTTGAATTAAAGAATCAATAATGGCTCTTCAAACGTTCTATCTAACTTCTCCAGAAGTTAGTACTGTGTCAGCTACTATGGCTGACATAAAAACATGCATACATGCACATAGGGCCTTAAAATGTGAAGACTATAGCAGTCTCATGCGAATAAAGTACAAGATATTAAGTACAACAGCATCCACTTGAGAAGCAGATATATTTATAGTATTGGTTCTTAATGAAATATATAGGTGTTATAGCATCAGTCTCAAGATTTTTATTGACATGAAGGAAGAGTGGAAGTTGGTAAATATACAAGTAATGTAAGAGGAGATTTATCTGTGGAAGCTAATAAATAAATACCAGCAATTTCAAGAAGGACCAATAAGAATTTGGTGCAGGATACCATGAACAAACGAAACTCGGGCCTATGGCTTAGTAGTGATTATGAGAGGAGTACACTCAAAAGGTGGGATGCTCATGGATGCTTTCAAACTTATTCTCAAGAGAAGCTGGTAGAGAATGCTAGAAAGATATTTTCCAGACTCTAACTGGAGAATTAGCCAAAGAGTAAATTTCCAGGAGGTCATAAATAG
Organism: Mus musculus; assembly: GCF_000001635.26. Classification (NCBI taxonomy): domain Eukaryota; kingdom Metazoa; phylum Chordata; class Mammalia; order Rodentia; family Muridae; genus Mus; species Mus musculus. The sequence continues at coordinate 116,541,225 of NC_000079.6, forward strand.
AACACATTACTTAGATAGATACCAAGGTCAACTTGGTAAAGTTGAATGCCATCCACAAGGGAATAAAACCGAAAGCTGGAAAATGATTTAAACCACAAAGAAGTAGACACTGGGTGCATTAATTATTCTATACAGACAGGTTTTTAAAAAGAACAAAAACCATTTATTTCAAACGCTAAAATGTATGCCAATTCTGCATTCATTTTGCTGAATGAGTAAACTGGTAAATAAGTATTTGAAGTTTCTACATGGAGACAAGTAGGTGAACTTCAGAGAATACAAACACTTGAATACAATGCTTAACCTTTTATGATCACAGTTTCTGCATCTTTAAAATACAAATAGAGAAGGCACTTACTTCATAGGACTATGTGAAGTTCAAGGGAACAGAGGCAAATGAAACACAAGAGAACCCGGTGCCTGACAGCATTCTTCACTTTCTCTTTTGTGTTATCAGCCACACAGTTATGACATTACTGGCAAGCAAAATGGAACCTTATAGGACTATGAGAGTTTTCATATTTATTTGAGAAACACAATCATTGTTAGGGTCTTATGAATACCACACAGATGAAATTCCATGCCTACGATGAGGGAGCTGTTAGGAGTTAGGGGCAAGGCTTTCATAAAGTAGAGGAGTAGAGGGTGAGGTAAATAAGGATTGAGAGCAAAGGACCTCAGCCCAGGAGAACAATAAGTGAAGGACAAAACCCACAGAGAAAAACATGTCATCATTGAACGCCATTCTTAAAAAAAAAAAAAAAATCCTAAAAGTTCTAATTTGTTTCCCTTTTTAACTGTTTTTCATCTTTATTTGGTCCAATTGAATTCATTATGTCAGTTTAAGTAAGCTTTAATATACAATTTCACATCTGAAAAAGACTTATTTGGTACAAAAAAATTCAATAACATTCCTTTTAGCTATCGCTTTTACATACAGATTCTCAATGAAATATATGAGTAGAAACATTGACCACATAAAATTGTAGAACCACTCTTGACTTAAGATAGATTGTACATTACATTTTTATTTGGCCCAAACAAATATTTTATTTTTTACTTTTAAAATTTATCTATCTATCTATCTATCTATCTATCTATCTATCTATCTATCTATCTATCTATCGATTTGTTTATTTATTGAAGCATGTCATCTCTTGGTAGGCTATCCTGAAACTCACTATGTAGCCCTGGCTGGCTTTGAACTCACAGAGCTCTCTCTACTTGTGCCTTCTGAATGTTGGGATTTACCTCATGTGCCATTTCTCCTGGCCTGCAAACAAATAAAGTCTTGAGTATGTGCGTTAATTTTGCACTGCCTAGGACCGCAGTTTGATTTATTTACTTTTCTTATACACTACTTTACTACTAAAGGCCAATCAAATTGACTATTGCTCTTCTTAAGAATTATAATGATCCATTTAAGATATATTAGGTTTTGCTTTAGTTACTGATCAAATATTTCCCTAGACCTAATTAATAGCAAGCTAAGGCAAGGGACATTCATATATAATAGTCTTGATATTGCCATAACTAGCAAGAAATTACCCAAGATTTGATTTTTCTAAACATCCACTGAAATAACATATTGATTCTTTTGAAACATAACTTGGTACAGAAGAGAAAATTGTGCATGAAAATCACACAAAATAGCCTTCAATAAGTCCAAACAAATTTTAATTTAAACTATTTGATAAATAGCCTTGTAATAATTTTGAATGATCCAATTGACATGCAGACCTAAGAAGCCAATTTTTTTGAAGAGCTGAGCAAATTATAGAAGACATTTTCATCCTCTCTCTACTTGGATATTGATTCATTTCTATATAACAGGGATAAAAAGAAAATTGTAATTACAGCAGCACTGTTCACTCTATTGTAAGGAGAGGACGACCAACATTTCTACTATTAACCCCTATTGTCACTGGTTTATGATCTCAGCAGTAAACTTGGCATAGATGATACCTCCTTGCGAGTACATTTTTTTCACCATGTTTCTTAAGCCATTTGTCTATTTATGAATTATACAATTGCCAGAAATGATGTTCACTCAATAGGCTTTTGATTTCCAATCACTCCGAATAAAGGATTATGTTTGGAAATGAAAGCTCACACTTCAAAATATTCAAAATTCCTTCGGGCATTTTTAGTTAGTCCTTTTTATTTTCTTAATTTCCCAATATGTCTGTTTAAGGCTAAATTTTAATATAAATTAATAAGACCTGGTCTCTAGCAATTGGCTCACTTCACCCATGTTAACAATTGGCACAGATTGCTAGGGGGAAAAGTCAGCTGCGATGATTGGTATCAATTGCCAGGCGGCTGAAATAACACTCAGCTTTCTAACCATTCACTGGGCTGTCAGGTGCTGGCGGGACCTAGAGTATTTAACATGCATTTTCAAACTCTTGATTCATAAAAGTGCCAGCTAAAACCTAATTGTTTCTTAGGTAAAGGGAGTTACTTCATAAAAGAAATTGTGAATTTTATCTTACACATGTAAAAATTTTTATATGCTGTAATAAATGTAATATAGTATGTAGATATAGCATAGTTAAAGAAATATAAACACCTACTTCCACCTTACAAGCTAAAGATACAGTTTAACCAGGATAATTCTTTTCTTCTACTTTTTATTTGTGTGTGTGTGTGTGTGTGTGTGTGTGTGTGTGTGTGTGTGTGTGTTTATGTATGGGAGTGCCCACACAAATGAGATCAGGATACTGGGTGCTCTCAAGTTGGAGTTATGGGAAATTGTGAGCCATACAATCTAGGTGTTGGAAACTGAACTTGGCTCCTGGGTGGGGGGAGGGGGGGGTGGGGGGGTGGGAGGCACTCTTAACCACCTAGTCACCTCTCCAGTCTAAGCAACCAGGACCTTTACTTTGTCCACAGAAATAGTCTTTAAATTCCCCCTCCATCCTTTAAATGCTAGCCAGTGAACTATTTTAAGATATAATTTCCACAGTCTTCTCAGATATATTCATCTGTAAATAACATGTTCTCAGTTTTATTGCTTTTAGCATTTGGGTAATTGGGACGATTTTGAATTTATTCCTTAGGAATTAGAAAAACAAATCTCCAAGTCAGTGATATGAGGCTCAGGCAATCATTATTACTACAAGATTCCACCTTTCTCAATCTGGAAAATTTGATTAGTATATTCATATTTAAGATGAAAATGATAAATTATATTATGGGAAATTAAACCCTCCTAAATTATTTTTCACACCCCAAAATTTACTTTACATTTATGCACGGTCTGATGGATTTTTTTATTTGTCTAGACCCTCATGCATAGAACATGTACAAGAAACTTATCGTGGAACTATGTGTTAATTTTTTTGAAGGGGAAAATTTGTTTGGCTTTCCTGAGTCACAGTTCACTGAGGGAAGCTAAGAAATAAACTCAAACATGGCAAGTCTCTAAAGGCAGAAGCAATGGAGGGTTGCTGATTACTGGCTTGCTCCCTATGGCTTGCTCAACCCGCTTGCTTAGACCAACCAGGACAACAAGCCCAGGAGTGGCACCATCCATAGTGATCTGGGCCCTGCCATGTCAATCACTGATCAAAAAAAATGTATGTCAGCCTTGCCCACAGGCCAATCTAGTGGAACATTTTCTTTCTTTTTCTATTTTATTATTTTTTAAATTTGTTTACATATTCACTTTACTTCCTGATCTCTGACCCATGACCCTCCTCCCTTCCCAGTCCCATTCTCATAAATTCCTCTCCTCATTACCTACTCCCCATCTACACATGGAGAGAAGAGGTTGCCCCACTTCTGTACAATCCTGCCCTGGGACATCCAGTCACAGCAGGACTAAGCATGTCCTTTTCTACACTGCACACTGGCCCAACCAGGCAGTCCAGTTAGAGGGAGGAGATCCAAAGGCAGGCAACAGAATCAGAGATTGCCCCCACTCCTAATTATTAGGGGACCCACATGAAGAATAAACTGCATGTTTGCTACAAATGTATAGGGGGCCAGGGTGCAGCCCCTGAATGCTCTTTGGTTGGTGATTCAGTCTTTGTAAGCCCCTTATGGGAACAGAGAAGTTGACTCTGTAGGTCTTCTTGTGATGTTCTTGACTACTCTGGCTCTGTCAACTCTATCCCTCACTCTTCCACAAGACTCCCAGTGCTCCATCAGATGTTTGGCTGTGAGTCTCTACATCCATCTCCATCCACTGCTGCATGAAGCCTTTCAGAAGACAGTTACTCTAGGCTCCTGTCTATAAACGTAGCAGTGTATCATTAATATTATCAGGGGTTGGCTCTCTTATTTGGGATGGGTCTCAAGGGAGTCATTCATTGGTTGGCTTTTCCTTCAATCTCTGCTCTATTTTTATCACCACACATATTGTAGGCAGGATTAATTTTGAGTTGAAGGTCTTGTGGGTGGGTTAATGCCCCCCTCCTTCCTCTGGAAGTCCCACCTGGCTATAGGAGGTAGACATTTCAATCTCTACATCCCTCACTACTAGAAGTCTCAGCTAGGGTCACCCTCATAGACTGCTGGAAACCTCCCCAGTATCAGATCTCCAGCTAATCCCAGAGATGCCCCCCACCAATTCCAGTTCTTACTCCCAGTTCCCCCTGGCCCCTGTTCCCCTAGACCTTATAACCACTCCTGTCTCTCCTACCTCTCCTATCAGGTTTCCTCTTTTCATCCACCTCCAAAGACTATTTCACTTCCCCTTCTGAGTGAGATTCCTGAATCTTCTCAAGAGACCTCCTTATTACTTAGTTTTCTGAAGTCTGTGGATTATAGCCTGGATGTCCTGTAATCTATGGCTATTGTCCACTTATAAATGAGTAGAGACCATGTTTGTTTTTCTGGATTTGAGTTACCCCAACCAGGATGATATTTTCTAATACCATTCATTTGCCTGAAAATTTCATGCTGTCATTGTTTTTAATAGCTGAGTGCGGTTCCATTGTGTAAATGTTTTCCTTATTTATTCTTCAGTAGAGGAACATTGTACTGGCTGGTTTTGTGTGTCAACTTGACACAAGCTGGAGTTATCACAGAGAAAGGAAGTTCAGTTGTTTAAATCTCTCCATGAGATCCAGCTGTAAGGCATTTTCTCAATTAGTGATCAAGGGGGGAAGTCCCCTTGTGGGTGGTGCCATCTCTGGGCTGGTAGTCTTGGATTCTATAAGATAGCAGGCTGAGCAAGCCAGTAAGGAACATCCCTCCATGGCCTCTGCATCAGCTCCTGCTTTTTGAGCTGCTTGAGTTCCAGTCCCGACTTCCTTTAGTAATGAATAGCAATGTGGAAATGTAAGCTGAATAAACCCTTTCCTCCCCAATTTGCTTCTTGGTCATGATGTTTGTGCAGGAATAGAAACCCTGACTAAGACAGACATCTAGGTTGTTTCCAGTTTCTGGCTATTACAAATACAACTGCTATTAAAATAGTTGAGTAGGTGTTCTTGTGGTATAGTGGGCATCTTATAGGTATTTTCCAGTGTCCAGGAATAATATAGCTGGGTCTTGTGGTATAGCTATTCACAATTTTCTGAGAAATTGCCAAACTGATTTCCAAAGTGGTTGTACAAGATGGCATTCCCACCAGCAGTGGAGGAGTGTTTCCCTTGCTCCACATCCTTGCCAGCATGTGCTGTCTTTTGATGACTTTTTTCTTTTTTTCTTTTTTTTAAAGATTTATTTATTTATTCATTTATTTATAAATATGAGTACAATGTAGTTGTCTTCAGACACTCCAGAAGAGGGCTTCTGATCCCATTACAGATGGTTGTAAGCCACCATGTGGTGGCTGGAAATTGAACTCGGGACCTCTGGAAAAGCAGTTAGTCCTCTTAACCATTGAGGCATCTCTCTAGCCCTTCACTTGAGTTTTTGATGTTAGCCTCTCTGAAAGCCTGAGAATAGAATCTCAGAACTTTTTTGATTTGCAATTCCCTGATGACTAAGGATGTTGCACATTTCTTTAAGTGCTTCTCAGTCATTAGCAATTCCCCTGTTGAGAATTCTGTTTATCTCTGTATGCCATTTTTAATTGGGTTATATAGTTTGTTGGTGTCTAATTTCCTGAGTTCTTTGTGTATTTTGGACATTAGCCCTGTCAGAAATAGGGTTGGTCAAGATATTTTCACATTCTGTTGGCTAGTGTTTTGTCCTACTGATGGTGTACTGAGCCTTGCAATACCTTTCAGTTTCATGAGGTCCCACTTATCAATTGTTGATCTTAGTGCCTGAGCTATTGGTGTTCTATTTGGGAATTTATCTCCTGTACCAATCTATTCAAGGCAGATTTCTATTCGATTTAGTGTGTACAGTATTTATTGTTATTGTTATTATTATTATTTTACTTTTATTTTTTTATAATCTATTCTTTGCCCCCCTTCTATTCTGCCCTCCCACAGTTCCTCATCCCATTCCTTCTCCCCCATGTCTCCAAGAGTATGCTCCCCTACTTCATTCCCCAACAGGCCTCCCCATTCCCTGGGGCCTCAAGTCTCTCAGGGGAGCATGTTCTCCCACTGAGACCAGACTAGCTAGTTTTCTGCTATATGTGTGTGTGTGTTTGGGGGGAGCAGCAAGTATATGCTGCCTTGTTTATAACTCAGTGTCTGAGAGATCTCAGAGGTCTGGGTTAGTTAAGACTGCTGGTCTTCCTATGGGGTCACCCTCCTCCTCAACTTCTTCCAGTCTTTCCCTACTTCAACCACCAGGATCCCCAACTTCAGTCCAATGGTTGGATGTAAATATCTGCATCTGTTTTAGTCAGCTGCTTGTTGGGCCTCTCAGGGGATGGTTTGATCTACTTGCACTTGAGGTTTGTACAGGGTAATAAATATCTAACTCTTTGCCTTCTTCTACAGACAAGCATGCAGTTAGAGCAGCACCATTTGCTGAAAATGCTTTCCTTTTTTCCATTGTATTGTTTTGTATGCTTTGTCAAAAATCAAATGTCCATAGGCATGTAGGTTTACTTCTAGGTCTTCAATCTATTTCATTAATCAATCTGTCTGGTTCTGTATCAATACCATGCACGTTTTTTTGGGTTTTGTTTGTTTGTTTGTTTGTTTTGTTTTGTTGTTTCTATTGCTCTGCAGTACTGCTTGAGGTCAGGGATGGTGATTCCTCCACATTTTTTTTTTTTTTTTTTGTATTGTACAGGATTGTCTTAACTACCCTGGGATTTTTGGTTTACCACATGAGGTTGAGAATTCTCCTTTTGAGGTCTGTAAAAATTGTGTTGGAATTTTGATGGCCTTTGCATTGAATCTGTAGATTGCTTTTGATACAATGGCCATTTTTACTATACTAATGCTACCAACCCATGAGCTTGAGAGATCTTTCCATCTTCTGATATTTTCTTCAGATTCTTCGGAGACTTAAAGCTCTTCTCATACAGGTCATTCACTTGCTTGGTTAGAGTTATGCCAATATACTCTATATTATTTATGGCTATTGCAAAAGGTGCCGTATTCCTAGTTTTGTTCTCAGCCCATTTATTGTTGATGAATAGGTGTTCTACTGATTTCTTTGAGTTGATTTTGTATCCAGCCACTATTCTGAAAGTGTTTTCAGTTATAGGAGTTCTCCAGTAGAATTTTGGGTGTCACTTATGTATACTATCGTATCATCTGTGAAAAGTGACTCTTTGATTTCTTCTTCCCTATGTTGTATCCCCTTGGCCTCCTTTAGTTACTTTATTGCTCCAGCTAGAACTTCAAGTACTATGTTGAATAGATAAGGAGAGAGTTGGCAGCCTTGCCTTGTTCCTGATTTTAGTGGAATTGCTTTGCGTTTCTCTTCATTTAATTTGATGTTGGCTATTGGCTTGATGGATATTGGCTTTATTGCACTTAGATATTGTGCACATGCCTTGTATCCGTTGTTTCTCCAGACTTTTAACATGAAGGGGTGTTGGATTATGTCTAAGGATTTTCAGCATCTAATGAGATGATCATATGACTTTTTCTCTCAGTTTGTATATAGGAAGTATTAGTTGATGAATTTTCATATATTGAGCCATTCCTGTGGTGAATGATGTTTCACATGTGTTCTTGGATTTGCTTTGTGAGTATTGTATTGAATAGTTTTGCATCAATATCCATAAGGGAAATAGGTCTAAAGTTCTCTTTCTTTGTTTAGTCTTTGTGTGCTTTGTATTGTAATGACTGTGGCCTCATAGAATGAGTTTAGCAATGTTTCTTCTGTGGCTATTTGTGGACTGTTTGAGAAGTATAGTTACTAGCTCCTCTATGAAAGTCTGGTAGAATTTTGTGCTAAAATCATCTGGCCCTGGGATCTTTTTGGTTGGGAGACTTTTAATGACTGCTTCTATTACCTTAGGCTTATAGGACTATTTAAATAGTTTACCTGATCTTGATTTAACTTTGATGAGTGGTATCTATCTAGGGACAGATACATTTTGATTAGAGTTTACAATTTTGTAGAGTACAGGCTTTTGAATTAAGACCTAAGAATTCTTAGAATCCCCCCATTGTCTGTTGTTATATTGGCCTTCTCATTTTGATTTTGTTAATTTAGATGCAGTTGTCTGCCTTATAGTTAGTTTGGCTAAGGCTTTGTCTACATTGTTGCTTCTGTCAAAGAACCAACTCATGCTTTCTTTGATTTTTTTATATTGTTTTTGTTTGTAATTTATTGACCTCAGCCCTTAGTTTGATGATTTTCTGCTATATAGTTTTCTTGGATGGGTTTGATTTATTTTTTCCTAGAGCTTGCAGGTGCACTTTTAATTTGCTAGCATGAAAAATTTCTAACTTCATTACCAAGGCACTTAGTACTATGATCCTTCTGCTTAGCACTGCTTTCATTATGTCCCATAAGTTTTCGGTATGCTGTGCCTTTATTTTCATTGAATTCTAGAAAGCTTTTCATTTCTTCCCTGATCCACTGATCATTGATGGGAGAACTGTTCAGTTTTCATTCGTTTGTAGGCTTTCTGTTGTTTTTGCTGTTGTTGAATCCAGGTTTAATCCACAGTGGTTGATAAAATACACGGTGATATTTCAGTTTTGTTGTGTCTCTTGAGGTTTGCTTTGTGATCAACTATATGGTCGAGTTTGGAGAAGGTTCAGTGGGGCACATGCAGCAGCTCTGAGACATTCACTGACCCCTGAGTTCCATTGTCCAGCCCAAGACTACCTATCAGAGGCCTACCCGTGTCAGGAGCTTCCAGGTTAGGTCTACCTCCTTGATACTAGCTACACCAGAAACATCCAGGGACAACCAGATGGCTAAAGGGCAGCATGAGAATATAGTCAACAAAATCCAGGCAATGAGGCACCTTTAGAGCAAACCTATGCTACTACAACAAGGTCTGGATATCCTAATACAACCAAAGTAAAAGAAAATGAGAATAAGTCCAATCTTATAAAGATAATAGATTCCTTTAAAGAGGAAATCAATAAATCCCTTAAGTAAATACAGGAAAATACAATTAAACAGATGAATGAAAGCTGGAGTAGTCTTCTTTTTCTTTTAATTTTTTATTAGACATTTTCTTCATTTACATTTCAAATGCTATCCTCAAAGTCCCCTATACCCTCCCTCCACACTGCTCCCCAAACCACATACTCCTGCTTCCTGGCCCTGGCATTCCCCTGTACTGGGGCATATAATCTCCGCAAGACCAAGGGCCTCTTCTCCCATTGATGACTGACTAGGCCATTCTCTGCTACATATGCAACTAGAGACACAGTTCTGGAGGGTACTGGTTAGTTCATATTGTTGATCCTCCTATAGGATTGCCGACCCCTTTAGCTCCTTGGGTACTTTCTCTAGCTCCTTCATTAGTGGCCCTGTGTTCTATCCAATAGATGACTGTGAGCATCCACTTCTGTATTTGCCAGGCACTGGTATAGCCTCACAAGAGATGGCTATATCAGGGTTCTGTCAGGTAAATCTTGCTGGCATAGACTTTGATCCAAAACTAGTGAAAAGAGAAAAAGAACACTTCATACTCATCAAAGAAAAGATCCATCAAAATGATGTCTTAATTCTGAACATCTATGCTCCAAATGCAACTGCACTTACATTTGTAAATGAAACAGTACTAAAGCTTACATCACACATCAAAGTCCATAAATTCATAGTGAGAACCTTCAATACCCCACACTCACCAATGACAGGTCACTGAGGCAGAACTAAACAGAGGAATAATGAAACTAACAAAGGCTATGAATCAAATGAACCTAACAGATATCTACAGAATAGTTCACTCAAACACCAAAGACAAGCCATGTGTAATAACAAAAAGCATGAGAAGAGCCTTGCAGAGGACTCCTTATGACATAGCATGGCTGCCCTATGAGAGGCCCAACAAGCATATGGCTGAGACTGAGACTTACACCCAATTGTACATGTCCTGGCTGGACAGATAATGCAGCTTTTAGGAAGAACAATTCAAGACCAACGATTGCCATTTTTCTCGGATAGTAGACATAATAACTTGCATCCCTGTGAAAGCTAGCCAGTAGGTATGAAGCTTCCAGGTCCATTTCAGTTTTATTTCTCAATGTTCTACGATTGAAGTATGTTCCATCTTCAGTGATAGGATATCACTGTCAAGTTCTAGAGGGCAACTAAGAACATTAGCAATAATCTGTAATGCTTGTGGTTATGAGACCTCAAAAATATGGAACCTTGCATATTCTTGACACTGGCCTTTTCACTTATTAGTCTCTGGTGTTTAGTAGGAGAATTATTGAGTCATTATAGGACAACTTCATTTTAACCCTTGCATCTCTGTGTGCACATGTGCATGCATGCTTATGTGTATGTATGTACACACACACATATGTTTATATGCTTCTACTAAGTAATTTGTGTTATTTCTCCCTCCCAGTACTCCATCTTCTACCTAACCTCCTCTTAGTGCCTGTATTAAACATGCTTTTCCCACTATTCATTTAAAACCCTGTATGGTAATGTGTTCTATCTCCCCTCTCTTAAAATTTAATCCTCACAGTCCCTTGGTAATTTTGTGGCCTCTATGTAAATTCCAAATGAAATACACATATCATAAGATTCAAAGCTAACATCACAGGTGAGAGAAAATATACAGCATCTCATTTTATAAGTTGAGTTACCTCTTTCAGAGTGATGGTTTCAATTGCCACCCATGTCTCTGTGGACTTCATCATTTTATTTTTATTAACATTTCAGTGAAATTCTCTTGTGTAAATATACAGTATTTCCATCTTTTTGTCTGTTGGTGTGCCTGAAGGCTGTTTCCATTTCTTGAAAGCCTGTAAAATTGGGGAAAGTACTTTCATGCCATACATCTGATAGAGGATTCATAACTAGAATATTAAGAAGTCAAGAAAACAAACAATCTAAGTAGAAAATTGGGCATACAACTAACAAGAGTTCTCAAAAGACAGAATACAAATGTCTGAAGAACAGTCTAAAGAAATATACAACTCTTTAGCTAAAAGGAAAAGTGAAAATGAAAACTTATTTGAGATTTCATCTTATCATAGTCAGATGGACTAAGGCATGGTGACAAATGCTGACATAGTTGTGTGGAAAAAGAAATGTGCATTCGCTCCTGGCAGAAGTAAAAACTGATACATCCACTAGGAAAGTCAGTGTGGAAATTCTTCAAGAGAAAAATTCCTAGAAACTGATCCAGCAATTCCATGCTTGGGCATACACCCAAAGTATCTTACTACAACCATACCAACTCACCACACTTATCGACAAGCTATCCACCTTCCTTCAGCCCTTGTCACTGTGTTCCTTCTCAAGTGGAACATACTTCTTTCTCAGCCCTACTAGGGCTTGGTTTTAATCAACCCTACTCAACTTCCATCTTTCATTCTAGCCCTGGGTGGGCAATCTCTCCTAATTTTTGCATTATATTAAAAATCCTCATACATATGCTACTCTTAACTTTTCTTTAAATGTATATTTTTACATTCATTAGTAAGGTTACCAGTGCTTGACATCAAACTTTACTCACACTTTCTACCTTTTATCAGCAGGCAGTTATTATTTCTGGCTTCTCAGGATTCCTAACTGGTTTCTTTTCTCTTTTTTTTCAGTCTTCCTCTGCTCTTCCTTGGACAGCAGCCTATACTATGGAAAGGATATATACATATACATATTCATATACATATACATATACATACACATACACATACACATACACATACACATACACATACACATACACATACACATACACATACATATACATATACATATGGTGTGTGTGTGTGTGTGTGTGTGTGTGTGGTCCCTGGTTACAGACATTTCACCTTAGGAGTAAAAGAATCCCCAAAATATTTGTTGTCATGTAATAAGGCAAATGGAGTAACACAGAATGGAGTAACAGAGATGAGCATTAGGCAAGGTGGATCCCTATAAAATTGATGTACATTTTATTGGAAAATTACCACTGTGTGGATGGGAAGGCCACAGAAGGCCTCATAGGGGAGAAACAGTTGAAGAGGCATCAGGTGGATTAAAGGGTCAGGCTAATCTCCATTGTGATCAAAGCAGTGAGCGATATTAGCTCATATTCTAATGCAACATGATCAAAGATGTATATATATATATATAAAAAGCTTGTGCAAATCTACAATAGGAGCTGATGTAGTGACTGGAAAGTTGCATTCATGGTAGAAATACAGGCCATGAACTGATAACGCTATAGTAAGTAGTGTCAGGGCCATGGAGAGTCAGTATATGTCATGGTAAGGAGCTGAGACCTTTTGTTTAATGTGAAATGAACTGATGAATTCATGCAGGAAACAGTAAATGCACTCTTTAAATATTAGCAAAGGCAGATAAGATAAAATGAAAAAACATAACTTGTTATGAGAAACAGAAACTGACTTTGACCAATTGGTAGAAAAAAATTAATGGAGAAGTTCAAGGATTTTTCTATTTCTTTCCTATTTATTTGTCTTCCCAGTATGTATTCCATATAGTATTGAGACCAGAAAATTATTGTATGTGCTCCTCGCACAGTGCAGAATCGGTGCTTATTGGGACTTTGTCTAGTCTGTTATGTGCTACAGACTCATCACCTAGAGCATCCGGGACACAGGCAGAGCTCAGTGCTTGTGAGTAAAATGCATGATAAGAGTAACACTCATGGTCTTGAGGGGCATTGATGATTCCAAAGAAGATGCAACAAATGAGATAAAAGATACAATGAATTTAGAAGAAAGATATTGATTAAATTGTGTCTTTAATAATTTTCAAACTTCCTTGATTAAAAAAGTTCTATTCTAACAATATAAATTATCTTGAAGTGTTATTATACTTAAATGGCTTATTCAAAAGTCAGTGGTTATTTTCTTATTTTAAAATTCAAATATAGCCTTAGGAGATACCCTACTAGTTATGAAAAATTTCATGTATTTTAATTTGTTTTATAAATGCCTGATATGATAGTTCATACCAGTATTCCTAGCATTCAAGAAGCCGAGCCATGAGGATTGACATATAGGTTGCCACAGGGGTGTGGTTATACTGATATCCAAGCTAGTCTGGGGTAAGCAATGAGATCCTATCTCAAGACAGGACATGACACCACACACACACACACACACACACAGAGGATTAGCCTTTTTCTCCTAACGATTAATAAGTTCCATCTATCCTCTTCTCCCAATTTTACCTTAGTTCAAAATAAAGATGAAGATGAGCTCAAGGACTCGCTCCTCTCCTTCCAATGAACTACAGAAATAGTAGTAAGAAATTCAGAAGAAAATACATTAGGAAAACAGATAAATCAGGAGTAGGAACCACAGCTACATGTGGGGTGGGAAAGTTTCCTCTATAAAAATCAAATGGATATGAATGAGTCACAGAGTAATAAAAGCGGAGGATGCTGAAGTCCTAAGCCTTGCCACATAAGTACAGCAAAGTTTTCCAATAAAACCTTCGAAAGGATTCAACGTTTTCTTCCACAAACACAGAGATAAGGGGTGGGAAGAGTGAAGAAAGGAGAGTGATTTATTGAAGGACCATTTCCAGAGCAGCTGCTCCTGCCATCCCCCTATCCTCTCTCTCACCCTTTACCCAAAGCAACTGACTGTCCTGCATTTACCCCCAGGCAGGAGCTGGACAACTGTTCTCTAAAGAAACTGGGCCATCTGTCTAGGAAAATCTGGGAATTCTAGAGAAGACTTTGAAAACTGCCCCATTTAACCTCAAGAGGACCTTTCTCGTGTATGCACAAGCTACTGTGTTGCTGCCCCTGTTGGTACAAAGAAAACCCATATCAGTAACATTTACTAGCTTGTTTTCATCGTGTATGACAGGTCATCAGAAAAGGGTTGGTGTCTCATTACATACAAAGCCACTTATTAAAGTTTGAGGGAAAGAAACATAATAGAAATGAAGTATTAATAAATAAGACAACCATCTCCGAAGATGAAAAATGATTAGGGAAATTACTATAAAGTTCTAATATCCACAAAGAAATTCAAGAATATGTAGCATACAGAAAAGGAGAGAGTCATTAAGAAGCAATTCAAAACAATGTAAGAACATAATAAACAAAACTGTGTCTGTCTGATATATAAGAAGATCAATTTGAAATACCACAAGGCAAAAATTGAGGAAAAGTTACAGAATCTGGAGCTAAAATGGTGAAAGGGGGTTAAAGAAAATTTAATATAGAAGTTGAGAATAAAGAAGTAGATATTTCAGAGAAAATAAAAATGAAAAAAAGCAAAACCCTTGAAAGTAGTATTTCGAATAAAAATATGGGAATGTGAAGTGCAGGGGAGTAAGGAGGAGAGGTGAGTATAGGAGAGCTCGGGGTGAGGAATGGGGGAGGGATATGAAAAAAATACGTTGTATGGAATTCCCAATAAATTAATGAATGCATTATAGTAACATGATTGACTTCAAGCAAACATCAGTGCCTCTGAAACAAAGCTTCCTTTTCTGTAAAAAGGAAACCAATTTATGGTTAAACACTGGATGCAATAATGTAGATGACAATAGATCCTGTTGTGTCTGCTTTCTAATTACAATGAAACCTGTTTCACTTTCCTGTTTTGTAAAAATTGGAGGCAATATTCTCTCCTAACGTTGTTATGAGAAATAAGTGATAACTACATTTTCTATATTCATATATCCATTTTCTGTCTGTCTATCATCTATCTATCTATCTATCTATCTATCTATCTATCTATCTATCTAATCTGTCTACCATCCCTTATTTCTCATTTATCTGTCATTTATCATGATACAACATTCCGCATCTAAAAACACACCACATAGCCTGATTCAGTGAAAGAGCATGCTCCCTTCCTTTGGCTCTATTCTACCTCTTTATAATAAAAACACATCAATAAAAGGAGAAAAAATATCTATTTCACAATAGAATGAATCTCAGTTGATTTCTTTGTCAACAGTTTTAAGCACAAGGAAGTGATACATGCTCTGCACCTCAACTTTTCTCTGCTGTTAAGCAAGACTATGACTTACCATCCTTGGATAATGACAATCTGTGAATTAGCTCAGGTTCATCTGCCAGGGAGCACCATGTTCTGAGAAGGCAACACAATGCTTGCAACTGAAAAAGAGTCACTCTTGACAATGCAGAACTCAAAGCAAGAATACCACATGGTAAATGTTCAAGAATGAAATGATGATACTTGTAGCAAGAAGACACAGGAGGCAATGCATGGTGTCTTCAACTGGATACAAGATGATGAAAACACATTTAGCAGAGCAAACCACACAAAGTTGAGAACTTGTCCTCAGTCTAAGGATCCCAGAGGTGGTTGCTAGAGGTGTCTATGCGTCTCCTGGAATAAACCAAAAAGTTGGTTGCTGCTCCGGAACACTGATGTGGAAACGCTGACCACAGTTGTTACTCTGATGTGTTCCAGAATTATGTAGGAACAGCCTCTTTCAGTGTTCCCAATGAAGGATGTTTTCCAAACCATAAGTCCTTAGAAACAAAATCTTTATCTGATTTGTATTTGCATTTCCTTCAGTTATCTGTCATCTATTTCTAGTATGTGACTGAAGGTGATTGAACAAAACTACGAGTGAAAGGATAAAACCAATGAGACCTGTGTGCCAGTGCAAACATATTAGCTAGAGGAGAGAGTGGGATGGCCCCACGACTTCTAATATTCAGCTCAGACAGAAGGCATTCAGTAGATTCTTATTTGACAGTAAATAGTAGACCAAAATGCAGCAACAAAAAGAACAATAGAAAGATGGTATTTGGCTTTAGAGAAATCTCTCCCAAGGAAGTGAATGTAAATTTTATGTTAAGAAAAACTTTGGACTGGCAACCAAGATTTTTTACCTCTGAGACCACTGAAGTATACAGGTATCACGTAACACCACGAACTGGCACACTTGTGCTCGGCAAGTGGAGAGGATAGAAATTAATATGCCAGAAAGATAAAAGCATATCAGCTTTTCATATTGGTCGTCTTGTATGTGCGTTGCCAAACATGCCGGTTTAAAAACAGTTCTCAATACAGGAAGGCTGGAGCGATTATCACTCAGCGGTGAAGGTTTGAGGTCTGCGTTCAAGCATAGTTTCAGGAGATGACATATATAAGAAGAAAGATGAATTGGAAGTACACCACAGTTAGACCAGGAGCATTAGTAAATTTTACGTTTTCTTTGAGTGATGAATCAATTTCTTTTCATGTACCTTCTACACCTGAGATTCTCTCTTCCATCTCTTATACTCTGTTGGTGATGCTTGCATCTAATGTTCCTGTTCTCTCCCTTAAGTTTTCCATCTTCAGGATTCCCCCAGTTTCCTTTATTGTTTCTATTTCCATTTTCAGGTATTGAACAGTTTTGTTTATTTCCTTCATCTATTTAGTTGTATTTTCCTGCATTTTAAAAAGGGATTTGTTTACTTCCTCTTTAAATCTTCTGTCATCTTTATGAGATTGAAATTAAAGTCATTTTCTTGTGCTTCAGTTGGGTTAGGATATCCAGGGCTTGATGTAGGGCAGCTGTGCGCTAAAGTTGCCATATTGCCCTGGCTTTTGTTGATTGTGTTCATTTGAGGGCCTTTAGCCATCAGGATGGTTTTGGTCCCTGGATGTTCCTGTTGTAGTAGGCATTGGGAGGGGGCTTATTCACAATGGTATTGGTGTGGCAGGTCTCTGATGGGTATCCTTTGGCTGTGTCATTCTGGGTCAGCAGATCTGTATGGTTCAGGATGCACATTCCTGTATGTTTCAGAATCTGGTCTGATGACGATGGGCAGAGACGAGGCAGGAGGATGAAGGTCCACCAGGGTGTCCTGAGACTCAGGGAAATAATTTTACGGTTCTTATATGGCTTCCTTTTTTTCTCTTTCATTCTTCTTTTTGGATAACTATTCAAAAATAAAGTTTTAGGAATTAAAAGAAAATGGAAATTTGAAGACAATTATAATGATGACCAAGCAGAGGGCAAAAAATGGACATCCACTAAGGAAATATATTTATACATTTGGGTATATAGTAATATATATTTATGTACATAAAAATAATAATCAAAGAAAAAGAGACTATCAACATGAGAGTTAGGAGACATGGAACATTTGTAGAGAGTAAAGCTGGAGGAGCTGAAAGAGGAAAGTAGAGGTGTAATAGAATTTAATTCAATTGAAAACATATTTTTAAAAATGAAAAGCAAGGGCATGAATTTATGGTCTGAAAAACTTCTAGTTGAAACCACATGAGTTTTCAAGACAGGGCAGCCTCCATTGCAAGAACAGGGAGGTAGATGACCAAATGCATGTTCTGGACTGTAGCTATATACAACACTAAAGTACCAACCCTGCTTTAGGAAAAAGGAAAAAAGGAAGAAACCCATGATAGTCATTAGAGATTTTAAAGCTGAGCACCCTCCTGCCCACCTTAATTCAGCACTCGGGAGGCTAAAGCAGGAAGATTGGGAGTTGACAAGTTGAACTAAACAGTGAAGTGAGGAAATAGGGGTGGGAATTGATTTTCAAGATTGAGCAATAAATCCGGAATCCTTTGAAATAAATTAGTGTCAGAAAATAAATTGGACATATTGGAAAAGGAGAGATGGCTCAGCGGTTAAGAGCACTGACTGCTCTTCCAAAGGTCCTGAGTTCGATTCCCAGCAACCACACAGCAGGTCACAACCATCCATAATAAAATCTGATGCCCTATTCTGAGGTGTCTGAAGACAGCTACAGTGTACTTAAATAAATATAATAAATAAGTAAGTAAATAAATAAATAAATAAATATTTTTTATAAATAGAATAAAACTAAGATTAAAACAAGTAAATTCAAAACAATAGAGTTTGTTAACTGCTGCTACTGATTTTACTTAATAAAATTGATGGCACAGAATTCAAGTTAGAAAGGTCAAAATTTAGCATAATACTGTTAGGGCTCTACAGTCTGGAAGGACATGCAATTTTTCACATATGAACATTCTAATGGAGAAAAGGTTC
This sequence comes from Mus musculus, assembly GCF_000001635.26. NCBI lineage: Eukaryota > Metazoa > Chordata > Mammalia > Rodentia > Muridae > Mus > Mus musculus. The sequence continues at coordinate 116,559,660 of NC_000079.6, forward strand.
ACAAAAGAGAGAAATTTCTGGATACACAGTTTAAATTCTTTTAAAGCAAGAATGATTCTTACTGAGGATGTTATAAAATGGAAGAAGCCAGTCACGTGGCACATATTTAACTACACATACATATGGGCTATACCACCACAGCAGGCAGTCCTCTGTATACATGAACTGTACCTGCATTCATGGGTCCAATCAGTCATAAACAATAATATTCAGGACAAAATGTATTTTTACTAAACATGTACAGAATCTTTTCTTATCACTTAACCTTACACAATATCTATTTGCACAGCATTTACAACATACTAGATCATATAAGGACTGACTATAGAGACAAGTGAAAATATGAAAATAGTATCGTATGCATAGATTCTATGCAAAAGTTACATCAGTTTATTTATATAGGAAACTTTGAATTTGTAGATTTCTGTAAATAAGAGTTCTTAGATCCATGGATACTGAATATATATACATATACATATATATAATATATATTCAACATATGCAAACATAGATACTAATTTATTTCTCTGAGGTATTAACACAAGTACTCATTAAACAACTGACAGTATTATGAAAACAGGTTCTCTAGACAAAACTCTACACGAATATTGTCTTCTCTTTTGTGACCACCATAAGAACATGTAGAACCTACTATGGTTTGCACATTTTTTCTATTAAAACGTTTAACCAAATAGTTTTTAACAGAAATATTTCCAGGCCCATTTCATCTCAGGTCATGGAAAATAATAGACATAGATTTTAATAACCAGTTAGCTTTAGATTCAAATTTTCTTCCTATATTCATTTTAAAAAAACATTTTGACTTAAGTATATTCTACTTCTGCATCTCTAAACTGAGATCAGCAGTAAAGCTTTCAAGAAGACCAAGAGTGTATTTCTGTCCCACTAAAACTGTGAGTCACTAAATCAATGACAAAAGACAGTGATGACTGAGACTCCAAATCAATCAAGCCTTCTGATTTGTGCCCTTGAGGCAATTTCAACAATCACATGCTGCATTCTCGTCCAGCATTCACCCTGCAAACAAGTAGAGAACTCGCCCTGAGTCCATTCTGATGTCCCTGCCGGACAGGTGACTCTATTACAGTTTCTAACAAACTTGTAGAGCAGCTGCCAAGGGGGATGAGAAATATCGTGTGTGTGGATGGATACACAGAAACAGACAAGGATGGAGAGAACTATGCCAAGAGAAAGGGACGAACTGACCAGTGAAAATACATATGCATGGGATCACTTTTAACGTGCCAAAGGCCAAAGGTGTACTGAAATGAAAAAATATCAAATAGAAACATGCTTTTGATTCTATGAAATTGTTTAAGGGATCTGATAAAACATGTAATGCATTAAGTATTAGTCTTTAGTTTGCTGTCACAGAGCATTGAAAATCCTCTCCCAGGGTTTGACCCATGATAAAAAAGTGATAGGTATGTAAAGGAAGAACAAAAGGATTCCTATTGGAAAAGACAACAGTAAGAGAGAAACAATTGAAATAGATTTCTCTGAAGTCAGTTTTCCACAGTCTGAGACTCTTCCATGGCCGCCATTAGTACTATACTTTAATTGGGCTGGGGAGGTGGTTTAGTGGATAAAGCACTTGCTGCAGAAGCTTAGGACAAGACTTTGTGTCCTGAGTAAACCTATGAAAACACCAACTGGGCTTGGTGGCCACCGATAATTCAAGCAAGCAGAAGAGGGAGATAAGGAACCCCTGATGGGTGCAATCTGGCTACCCTGACTTGCCAACACAGTGTGCTGCTGCTGCTGTAAGAGACCTTTCCTCAAAATATAATAAGGGATGTGACCAAGGAAGACATCTGATGATGTCAACATTCAGCCTCCAATTATGTGCACACATGTGCACATGCACATATGTAAACATGCATATATACACTAATGTATACCATACACACATGTGCATGTGCACACACACAAACATACATACACATGTGTATACACACACACACACAGAGAGAGAGAGAGAGAGAGAGAGAGAGAGAGAGACATATACACTCTGTGCTGAGGAAGAAGAAGAGATCTTCTGGGTGTCATATCTGCTATTCCTCTACAGAACTACAGAAATGAGATATTTTAGGACTTTTGCCCTCGCCATTACAGTCTTCCCGCTTTTTGCGCCTACTTTTCCATTAGCTTGAGGTTTACATAGGGGATAGTCTGAAGAGTGAGACATTTGTAGCCAGTGACCCTGTTAAATGCTCCTTATAGATATTAAATAGCTAGGACAATGGTAAAGCCCTTGCAAAGCTAAAAAAAAAAATACTCAGGTGATGCTTTGACTGACTGAAGAGCTCATTTCAAACCTATAAGTTGGAGAGAAAAACTTGCTTAGGATCAATAGATGATGGACCAGTGTTGGCTTTTGCCAACTAGTTTGGGTAATCTAAAGCTAGTCACTTAGACTAGACCTACACTTCTTCAAAAAGTATGCATGAGATACCTCCCAGTCCTGTGACTTACAAAGTCCTACATTACAGACTTGATTTAATGAAGATAGCATACAAAGATACTGTCCTTAAAATAATAATCATGATATAAATATTCAAATGTAACAATAAAAAATAACTCATGGGACTAGAAACATGGCTCAATGGTTAAGAACATTGACTGCTTTCCCAGAGGATCCAGCTTCAATGCAGGCTCACATATAGTAGTTCACAACTGTCTGTAACTCCAGTCCCAGGGGATCCAAAATTTTATAGCTTCTGGCCTGCATATTCTACAAGCACAGACATGGTGCATAGACATATGTATGGACAAGACATCTATATACATAAAATCAAATAAGTATCTTTAAAATATTTTATCTGTCAGTATACTGAAGTATGCTCACTTGCATTTAGTAAATGACCTCTAAATCACTTTACATAATGAATAAGCCCATCAGTGTTGAGAGATTAGAAGCAGTGTTGTTAATTAGAGTAAACACCAAAATTTAGATGGTTAAGAGTGATAAAGAGGTACACTTTCTTCTCTAACCCTAATAAGAAAATGGTTATTGTAAGTGGATAGTCTTCCTTCATTTATTTTCCTGTAAACTCCTTAGATAGCAGTCAAAGTTAAAAAAGAACAAGGATGTTAGGGACAGCCAAGACTAAGGCCATTCATGCCATATAAATAAAACCATAAAAATACAACTATCACATCCACTGGCAAGGAAACATGCAGTGTGCCCTGTGACACTCACTGACTCTAGAACAAGATGGCCACTTTTTGGATGTTTCCATTACTGCCCATGGAAATTAGATGCAATTGCAGCCACTGCAGTGTCCTTCAGCAGAGCAAAGTCTGCCATGTCTGTGTAAAGAATTGTGTCATCACGTGATGGAACTTTGGTTTATAAAGGATTGCTCGGGTTACTGGACTGAATACCCCCTGCAGAAACACAAAGGTAGAAATTAAATGAACATGCAGTGCTGGTGTGGCAATGATGGGAAGGCGTTAAGGTGGCAACAGTGTGTACTGGGGGACATAGTCAGAGGTTGGATATGCTTGAAAGTATGGCCAGCTGAATACAATGGGTATGAATGAGATCCTAGAGAAAGAAATCCAGAGTAACTCCAATGTGTTTGCCATGGACTGCTGAGGGGCTGATATTCCCACAATTGGGAGGGAAGAGATGCTGAGCAGACGAGGCTTTCAGGCTAAGGTTGTTGTTTTCCTTCGGAACCTTTTACTGATTTCTAGTTAAGATTCCAAATAGGTACATTGAGTAAGGAATAATAGAGCAAATATAAGATTTCTGAGCTGGCAATAAATTTGCTTATCTTGAGGAGGATATAAATGGCATTCAAAGCCACCAAAATATATGTTATCACAAAAAAGTGAGCACATAGAGAGAGGACAGAGTGCCCTACCGATTTTTGTGTTCAGATGTCAGTTCGACTTTGTGTGAAGAGTGCTAATTCTGCTTTTTCTTGTTTTACTTAAATTTTAGGCCCTGACAAGGGTTACAAAACAGATTAAAGATTAAATGTGATTGTACATTTGGTACTCCTTTGAACCACATATATGATTCAAGAAACTCAGAAAAAAATATTAAATTGCATCCCATACAGTAGAAAATAAAGTTTAAAAAGGAAGTTGTGTCACCAAGTCTTAACTTAAAACCTCAGTTAGGGATATCTTATGGGCTCAGTTAATAGCACATGCATGATCCTAGCTGCAAGGGAACCCGGAAAAATGAGGATTGAGACCTTCATCTTACCTAGTGGGGAAGTGAGCAAATAAGTTAAGCATAAAACAGAAAAGATGAGAAAAATTGGAAAAATACAAAGATGAGGAAAGCCAGAAGAAACTCTATATCGAAATGAGAGTCTGACAGACTTCAAATACTTTTTAGCTTGAGAGGTTGAGCAGGTGATGAGAGGAAATGAAGACATCCAAATGTGGCAGAAGCCTGCCTCTGCAAGAGAAAGAGCATGTCTTTGATTTTTCTATGTTATATTGCTAGCATCTGTTAGTTATCTCTATCACTCTTGAGAAATATGGAAAGTGCATCCTTGGAAAATGAATCCTGCGATGCTCAGGGTCTTTGCTGCCAATCTCTCTCAAACATTATTTATCAACTTTCTTAGACATTGCTTATTCTGACAGTGAAGAAGGGAGCCACTTTAGTTAATGTGTCTGGATGCCTCTTCTTGGATCCATTCATTCAAAATGAAGTATGGATGCCCTTCACATACAGCTATCTAACTGTAAATCATTCTGTATGGTAATACATTTAGCCACTGGTCAAATCACTTGGTAGTGTCATTAACCCTTTCCTTTTGGCTATCTTGTCTCATTTAGTAGACTGAGAATTCTTTAAAGGCAAGGCTAGAAATTGCACAGATTCTTCAATTTCTCACTCCCACATATTATCCTTTTCTTTCTTGTCAATACAATATTCAGGAAAGTATACAGCTGTAGAAAAGTGTCTTTATATCAGGAAGTTAGAGTCATTTTATTGTCTTATATTCTAGTAGTAACGGGAGAGAGCTTATGATATCATGAGAAAATATGTAGTTATATTTGCCTCAGTTTTATAATCTGTATGGTTAAAATAATATCTCCCACAGAAAGCAACTGTAGAAGCAACTTGATATCATATAAATTCATCAGGTGGCTGGGGTTGAGCAAATGTTTAGTAAATGTTTTGTGGTGTCACTGCTACTCATGATCTATATGTAGCAGAATGGCTGTAGCCATTGGGAGTTTCTCCATTTATGAGTATAAGTAGGTTTGAAGGAAGAGGTCTGATGAAAAGGTAGACAAGAACCCAAATTTGTCAGCAAAATCTGAAGGGATGTAGGGGAATTCTATACAATTGAGGGCTCAGATTTCAGCAGAGTTTGATCATTGTTGAGGGTTACAATTAGGAACAATCTTAGAAACACTCAGGGAAGAGTCCTAGAAACAGACAATAAGTTTTTCTCTAGGAATCAGCAGCATATTTATGTAGGTAATAACCGGAATTGGGACAAATATTTTAGAATAGCAAGATATCCATCCAGAATTACCAATAGCAGAAATAACAGAAGAAAGAGTGCCCTGGTGATAACCCACAATAGTAGGATGCAGAAAATGACCTGCCTCTCCTAATTCTTGTACCATATTGGAGGAAGAAAGTTGAGTATTGCTGTGTGCACCACCCTGATAGCACTTCCTGCATTTATCACAGCCCCTAGTCTTTTCTTCATCGAACACTGCAAACTCTAGTTGTAGAAGTGTCCAACAAATCTCAGTCCCACCAGGGCTGTGATGATACCATATGCCTTTAGCAACAATTGGTTCAGTAAATGTTTCACTGAAAAAGACCATGTTTGCTCACTGGAATATAAAATGTGCACTTCATAGTTGCACATGAGTAAGCATGGAAGCATATGTAGGATGTCAGGTTTGCCTCCAGGTAAAAGGGAAACAGGTAATGTTGATCATATGGCTCTGCCTTTCTCACCATATGCTCATTTGTACTTTAGGCTTGAAATTCCTTGTTCCATTTTCCCCAGTAAATGTTCAGCACCAGTTTGACAGGTACTAAAGGATTGTGCAGTAAAGTGGAATGGTATTAAATAACAAGGGTCATAATTTAGGTCACGAGGTTTTAAAGAAATATTCCTCTAGAAGCTCAGCAGGAGATAAATGGTGAATAACATTTTATGCATTCTTTAGGTATATCTTTAGGAATAACCTTTGCATCTGCTACAATATTTTATTTACATTTTTCATTTACATTAGGTTTTTATTGGATATTTTATTTATTTACATTTCAAATGTTATCCCCTTTCCCGATTCACTCCCCACCAGAAACCCCATCTCCCCATCGCCCCTTCTCATGCCTCTATGAGGGTGTGATCCCTCCCATCCACCCACTACTGCTTCCCCGGTCTGGCATTCCCCTGCACTGGGGCATCAAGCCTTCATAGGACCAAGGGCCTCTTCTGTGTTGATGTCCAACACAGCCATGCTCTGCTGCATATATGGCTGGAACCATGGGTTCCTCCATGTATACTCTTTGATTAGTGGTTTAGACTCTGGGAGCTCTGATTGGTTCATATTATTGTTCTTCCTATGGGGTTGCAAACCCTTTCAGGTCCTTTAACCCCTTCTCTAACTCCTCCTTTGGCGACCCCGTGATCAGTTCAATGATTGGCTGCAAGTATCCACCTCTGTATATATCAGGCTCTGGCAGAGCCTCTCAGAAGACAGCATTTATTTTATTTGTTTCATTAACTAAAAAACAATTAACACAGTAAGAACATTGTATTGATTCTATGAAAAGTAAGTCCAGAGTTTAGGTTGGTAGTTGAGCCAGCTGCTTAAATATGTCTTCCAGGTAAAAGCTTCTTTTCCATTCTCTTTGCTCTTGGTCTTTGTCCCTAGGCAGGCAGCAGCAGCAATGTCAGAAATATCATCTGGTGTCATGCTGATGTCTCCAGACAGAGGAAAGGCAGCTGGTGCTCTTCCGACTTCAGCTGGGGAAGCATCACATAGGCTCCTCAGTGAGACATCATTTCCATACCATTCTTCCAGACACGATCATGATCTCTTCCCTCACCCAAAATAAGCAAACTGAAACCAATTCTAAAACCTAGGAGACCTGTCTGCAGCCAAGCAGAGACTGATTTTCCCAACATGCCTGGCCTTGGTACAAGATAAATGCCTAGATAACGTAGAATGATTCATTTTGAGACTCCAGCCAGGGAAACAGGTAGGCTGACTGCAGATCCTCACCTCTCTCTCAGTTCCTCCAAATCCAGTCCTTCAATCTCATCTCTAGCTCTGCAGATGGACATGCCCTGAAGCCTCACTGATCCGGTCTCTAGATGAACACACGGATCTTCTCCCCCAATCTTCCTCCTCACTCATCCTGTTACCCCAACCCTTCCCCTCCTGAATTCCCTCCCATGCTTTAATTTAGTCCCCAACTCTTGCAATCATTCCTTGGAATCCCACAGGTCACTATGGCCAGGGAAGCCATAGGTTAACTGCAACTCTTCACCTTTCCCTCAGCTCCTCCATCCTCCCCCCACCCAGCCCCATCTCATCCCTAGTTCTGTAGCAAACCATCTCCTATGGCCTTCCATTCCTTTATGTCCCTATCTCCAGCTGGTCATATAGATCTTTTCTCAGCCTTCCACCACACTCATCCTTTTATCCCAACCCACAACTCCAGCCAAAGAAACAGGTAGGCAAAATTCATTCACTTGCCCCATCTTCTCCAAGTCCAACATCCCTGCTTAGTATTATCCCCAAACCTGTACCAAACCACCTGTTGTAAGTTCTCCTCACTATATGCCTTCATCTCCAGGGTATTGCGAAACCCATCACTCTGTCTCCTAATCCATCTCATTCCTCGGTATAAGTTCCAATATCTGTTAATGTGATTTAACATGGACATCCCAGTGGCTACACCTATCAGGATCCAAGAAGAATCTTCCTAAAAGGCAAAACACAGCTACACAGTCTTCTGACAACCAGAGAGGGCAATTGAAACCATGGAGCAAAACACCCGCCCAAAAAAAGACAAGACCAGATATCAGAACTTAGAACTAGAATCTTCCCAAACGCAGATGCCTGGACACAAGAGTGAAAACACTATGACTCCACTAGAGCCCAGCAATCCTATCACCACAAGCTGTAAGTATAGCAACCGAGCTGGGCCCAAGAAAAGATCTTAAAATATTTTTTTTCTAAATATAATAGAGGTCCTTAAAAAAATGGACAAAACCCTTAAAGAAATCTATGAAAACAAAAGCAAACAGTGGAAGAAATGAATAAAACTGTCCAATACCCGGAAGTTGAAGTAAAATAAACAAGGAACCCACACTGATGGGAATCAGGAAATGAAAAAAATATCAGAAACTCGAATATGAACCCCAGAGGCAAGACTCACCAACAGAATCCAAGCGATAGAGGGGAGCATATCAGACCCTGAAGACATGATCAAGGAAGTAATACTCTGGCCAAAGAAAATATTAATCTAAAAACTAAAACCCTGGCACAAAACATCTAGCAATTCTGGGACAGGAAAGTCTAACAATAAAAAGAGCAGTCAAAACAACCCTGAGATTCCACCTCACACCAGTCAGAATGGCTAAGATCAAAAATTCAGGTGACAGCAGATGCTGGTGAGGATGTGGAGAAAGAGGAACACTCCTCAATTGCTGGTGGGATTGCAAGCTTGTACAACCACTCTGGAAATCAGTCTGGCGGTTCCTCAGAAAATTGGACATAGTACTACTGGAGGATCCCGCAATACCTCTCCTGGGCATATATCCAGAAGATGTCCCAACCGGTAAGAAGGACACATGCTCCACTATGTTCATAGCAGCCTTATTTATAATAGCCAGAAGCTGGAAAGAACCTAGATGCCCCTCAACAGAGGAATGGATACAGAAAATGTGGTACATCTACACAATGGAGTACTACTCAGCTATTAAAAAGAATGAATTTATGAAATTCCTAGCCAAATGGATGGACCTGGAGGGCATTATCCTGAGTGAGGTAACACATTCACAAAGGAACTCACACAATATGTAATCACTGATAAGTGGATATTAGCCCAAAACCTAGGATACCCAAGATATAAGATACAATTTCCAAAACACATGAAACTCAAGAAAAATGAAGACTGAAGTGTGGACACTATGCCCCTCCTTAGAAGTGGGAACAAAACACCCATGGAAGGAGTTACAGAGACAAAGTTTGGAGCTGAGATGAAAGGATGGACCATGTAGAGACTGCCATATCCAGGGATCCACCCCATAATCAGCATCCAAACGCTGACACCATTGCATACACTAGCAAGATTTTGCTGAAAGGACCCAGATATAGCTGTCTCTTGTGAGACTATGCCGGGGCCTAGCAAACACAGAAGTGGATGCTCACAGTCAGCTAATGGATGGATCACAGGGCTCCCAATGGAGGAGCTAGAGAAAGTACCCAAGGAGCTAAAGGGATCTGCAACCCTATAGGTGGAACAACATTATGAACTGACCAGTACCCCGGAGCTCTTGACTCTAGCTGCATATGTATCAAAAGATGGCCTAGTCGGCCATCACTGGAAAGAGAGGCCCATTGGACACGCAAACTTTATATGCCCCAGTACAGGGGAACGCCAGGGCCAAAAAGGGGGAGTGGGTGGGTAGGGGAGTGGGGGTGGGTGGGTATGGGGGACTTTTGGTATAGCATTGGAAATGTAAATGAGCTAAATACCTAATAAAAAATGGAAAAAAAAGAAAAAATAAATAAAATAAAAAGAGCAGACAATGGAAAAGAAACCCAGTTCAAAGTCACAAAAATATTTTCAACAACATCATAAAGGAAAATATCCCTATCCTAAAGGAGATACCTATCAAGGCACAAAATGCACCTGATATTCTGGACTAGAAAATCAGTCCCTTTGGAACATGATAACCAAACACTAAACATAATTAAGGTAAAGTTTCAAAAAGCCTGGAGAGAAAGGGCTGATGTTCTGCTATTTTGTTTTTCAAATTTGACTTTCTTGAAAGATTTTCATTGAGAAATTCTAATCTTTTTTTGAGTAAAAGGAAATGCACGCCAATAATTTATACCAATAGTAATGGACGTTCCTGCCTTCCGAAGTCACTGCTTATCTTCTGTCCATAGCATAGGTTCAAATATACTTACTCATTTGAGTTGTTTCCCTATGGGTATTGAGCCCAGGAAACAAGAGCTTTAAATACAAAATAACTGAAGGACTGGAGTTGTAATTTTATCTATCATTTTCCCTGCAACAGATCAGTTTTCAGCTTGAAAAGTAGTCAGTATAAGCAGGTGTATAAACGAAAAAGAATCCAAATAATTTTAGTTACTGTGTGTGTGTGTGTGTGTCTGTGCGTGCGCGTTCGTACCTCCTGCATTCTAGGCAAGTTCTTTGGCTTGAACCTACATTTATAATCCTTCTCATATGTTTCATTAAAGAACTTCTAATGTCTACAGAAGAACAATTCAAAGTAATCAGTAACTGTATTTGAGACCTAGCCTCGGTAATACAAGGTAGGGAATTGCTTGAGGAGAGAGAAATATCTATTATTAATGTTAACATGGGGCATAATATTCTATTTTTTAAAAAGGAGAGTATAATTATATCTGACAGATCTTCAAATGTTTTGGGAAGCAGATAGTATATAAAAGGAGCTTGAAGAACAAGTAGGTTCTGTAGGCAGTTGACTATCAGGCACTGCAAGAAGGTGGCTGTGTTAGAAGTAGTGAGTAGTCTAATGTCGACAAACCTTTGTGTGCTGGAGCTCAGAGTGGTCAGTTATATAGAAACGTTACAGCTGCTAAGAGAGGCTAGAAGCAAATGAGAAGGATCCATAGAAACTTTGCTCTTTGTCCCATGAACAATCACTAAAGGTCATCATCATCATCACTTTATTTTTACAGTCCAGTAGTTACCCACCTCCCAGTCCATCCTCCTACAGTTCCTCATCCCATGTTTCCTCCCCCCTCTCTCCAAGAGGATGTTCCTGACCTCTATCCCCAAGCCCTGCCAGGCATCCCCACTTCTTGGGGCCTTAAATCTCTCAAGTGTTAGTTGAATTTTCTTCCACTGAGACCAGACCAAGCAGTCCTCTACTGTATATGTATTGGGGGGGGGAGGGAGCACAGTGGACCAGCTAGTGAATGCTACTTGGTTGATGGCTCAGTGTCTGAGAGATCTCAGGGGTCTGGGTTAGTTGAGACTACTCATCTTTCTATGGGGTCACCCTTCCAGCCTTTTCCAATTCAATCACAGGGGTCCCTGGCTTCTGTCTATTGTTTGGGTGTAATTATCTGCATCTGTCTCAGTCAGCTGCTTGTTGGGATTCTCAGAGGACAACCATGCTAGGCTCTTGTGTGTAAGCACATCATAGCATCAGCAATATTGTCAGGCCTTGGAGCCTCCCCTTAAGATGTATCCCAAGTTGAGCCAATCAATGGACCTCCTTTTCCTCAGTCTCTTTTCCATTTTTGTCCCTTCAGTTCTTTTGGACAAGAACAATTCTGAGTCAGAGTTTTTAACTATGGGATGGGAACACCATCCCTCACTTGATGTCCTGTCTTTCTACTGGTTCTTAAGCAGGAAACAAAGTCTTGGTAAGAGTAATAAAATAACTTTAATGCTATCATGGAAAACAAATAGACAATACAAGTTAAGTAACTTGAAAAATAGCCGCCCCTGAAACCATACACATACAAGTACCATTATATAGACTCCGCCTGTGTATGTGTATGTGTATACACATGTACATGTATGTGTCTCTGTGTGTATTTATATGTGTATATTATCAACAATGAAAGAAAAAGAGGCCATGAATTTGAAGGAGAGCAAGAGCTGGTATGTGGGAACATTTAGAAAAGGGACAGGAAAGAAGAAAATGATGCAATTACATTTTAACTTCAAATAGATTTGAAATAGTTCTAATTGCTAGTAATGAGAATGTGAACAACAGCTGGCTGGTAGGATCGGAGCAGCAGTAACACAAGTAGAAGGCAATGTGAGAGTTGAGAGGGCAGACCAGTGGCACACTGCTCATCTGCTATGTACAAAGGTGTGGGTTAAAACCCCAGTGCCTAGGAAAACCAAATTAGCAGTAACCATCAAAAATAGTAGGATTTGATGGTCAAATAAAAAAATGATGGTGTATGCAATATAGCTAAAGCAATCCTATACAATGAAAGAACTTCTGGAGATATCACCATCCCTGATCTCAAGCTGTACTAAGGAGCACTAGAAGTAAACACCACATGGCATTAGCAAAAACAAAACAAAAAAACAAAACAAACTGATAAGTTGGTCAGTGGAATAGAACAGAATCGAATACACAGAAATAAACTCACATATGTATAGACACAAGTCAAAACCATTAAGTGGAAATGAAGGAAAGCATCTTTTTTTAATAAATAGTGCTGGTCTAGGTTTGCATGTGAAAGAATGCAAATAGATCTACATTTATCAACCTGCACAAACATTAAATTAAGTGAATCGAAGACCTCAACAAAATTGTATATTCTTCCTTATAATTGTGTATTCTCAGCTGGGCGTAGTGGCACATGCCTTTAATCCCAGAACTTGGGAATCAGAAGCAGGCGAATTTCTGAGTTCGAGGCTAGCCTGGTCTACAACATGAGTTCCAGGACAGCCAGGGCTACACAGAAACCCTGTCTCAAAAAAGAAATTGTGTATTCACTTATGGATATTAGCCATACAATACAGGATAGCTATGCTACAAGGAGTGCCCAAGGAAGGATGCTTTAATCTCTCTCAGAAGGGGAAATTAAATAGATATCTTAAGTGAATGGATATATGGGACTAGTTTGGAGAGGTAGTAAAGAGGAGGAATAGGGGAGCGAATCAGGTGCAGGGAGAATGGTGGTGGAGAGAGAGGTCTGGGATAGAGAACTGAAATTGGTGGAGACAGGGGCCCTCTGAGTTGGGACAAGCCCCCTAGGGAGGCTCCTGGGAGTCTATGAAGGTGACCTTAGGGGAGATTCCTGACAGTGGGTGGTATGGAAACTGAAGTGTCTATCTCTTACAGCAAGACGGAACTTCCAGTGGAGGGAGGGGGACACCAATCTACCCACAAAACTTTTGACTCAACATTTGTCTTGACTACAAGATATACAGGGAGCAATATGGAGCTGAGATTGAGGAATGGCCAAACAACGATTGGCCCAACTTGAGACTCATCCTATGAAAGAAAGCCAAACTCTGACACTATGAGTGATGCTCTGCTATGCTTGCAGACATTAATCTAGCATAACTGCCTTCTAAGAGGCTTCTTTAAAAAGTTGATGGAAAAAGATGAAGAAACCTACAGTCAAACAATAGGCAGAGCTTGGGGAGTCTTGTGGATGAGTTGGGAGAAAGAGTTAAGGAACCAGAGGAGTCAAGAAGACATAGAGAGTCAACTAACTTGGACGCACGGTGCTCACTGTGACTGAACCACCAACCAAAGCGCATGAGTGGGCTGGACCTAGATCACCTACACATGCAACAGATGCTCAGTTTGGTCTTCATGTGGGTCCCCCCAAAATTGGAGCCAGGGCTGTCTCTGACTCAGACTCTGTTGCCTCTCTTTGGATCCCTTTCCCATAGCTGGGCTGCCTTGTCTGGCCTCTCAGTGTGAGAGGTTGCACCTAGTGCTGCTGCAACTTGAAGTGCCAAGGTTGTTTGGTACCCATGGGGCAGCTCCTCTTCCCTGGGGAGAAGGGGAGGAGAGAATTTGGGAAGGGGGTGGGTGGATGAGACTGGGAGGAGAGGAGGGAGGGGAACTCCCATTTGGATATCAAGTGAAGAAAGCAAACAAGTAAGCAAGAAACAAACAAGCATATTGGGTCAGTAATTTTACTTACCATTGTTGTTATGTGTTTTAGTTAAGTAAAATAATAATATATTCGCATCTAGGTATATGTCCTTATGGATATGCACAGCATCAGTTATAGAAAATAAATTTTATTAAAAATTGTTTTCTCAATGCAAATACATTTCTAAAATTTTATTGCCCTGCAAATATAGGCTTCATGGTGAGCTTTGTATAATTAATGGCTCTACAAATGTGATTTATCTCATACCATCCAGCTCTATGCCAAGTACATAGACACTCGTGAATCAGTCTGTCCTAATGCTAGTACGGTAAATCTGAAGAACAGAAAGCATTCCCAAATTAGCCTTGACTTGGCGACCATTTATGGTGCTAGTTTTGTTTCATTTAAGAAAAGTAGACAAGGAGTTGAAGTTTCTTTGGATGATTTTGCCACTAAACCTCTAGAAAGGATTAACATGAGTGTTTTAAAGTTTGATTTGAGTCTATGGAATTGTTGTATTTAAGGTAAACAAGGTTTCTGTGCTTGAAGGAAATAAGTGTCAAACAGCATAGGTGATGTTCCCATGTAAACACTGGAAATCAATATCTCACCTTTTTCAGAAGGCCATTTTGTTGCCTGATAGAGTTGGGTTTTTTATTAGATATTTTCTTCATTTACATTTCAAATGCTATCCCCAAAGTCCCCTATATCCTTCCCCCGCCCTGCTCCCCAAACCACCCACCCCTGCTTTCTGGCTCTGGCATTCCTCTGTATTGGCATATATGATCTTCGCAAGACCAAGGGGCCTCTCTTCCCATTGATGGCCAACTAGGCCATTCTCTGCTACATATGTAACTAGAGACACAGTTCTGGGGTTACTGGCAATTTCATATTGTTGTTCCTCGTATAGAGTTGCAGATCCCTTCAGCTCTTTGGGTACCTTTTCTAGCTCCTTTATTAGAGGCCCTGTGTTCCATCCAATAGATGACTGTGAGCATCCACTTCAGTATTTGCCAGGCACTGGCCTAGTCTCACAAAAAGAGCTATGTCAGGGTCCTGTCAACAAAATCTTTCTGGCATATGCAATAGTGTTTGGGTTTGGTGGTTGTATCTCTAATATTTTACTTTCATAGTTAATAATTAACTCCTGAGAAATATCTTCAACTTCTCTTCTCTGTTTTGTGCTTACAATAGAAAGCATGATAGCAGCTATGATGTCAGCCAATACTTGACTCTTCCATCCTGGCCTTATTGTTTTATAAACATGTTGATAAATTGGTAAATTGGTAAATATAACATTCATAATTATGCATTTTAGGAAAAATGAAGGGTTGATATCTATCTTATACTTTAAATTTAATAGAAGATCATTATTTTGCTTTTAAATATTCAAATATTTCAAAATAAAGATAATATGTCTTTATTTTAAAATTGAACATTTTAGGAGATGATATCACATATGGGCCAAATAAGATAAGATATTTTATGCCTCATATAATAAATATATGAAATGAGACTATCTTTTACAAAAATATATAGTGATATTAAAATTTTTGTGATAAGGGGAGAAATTATATTGTTGTTAATATTTTTCTCTATAATTATTTGATATTTTTTTCAATGATAATATTAAACTAAGAAATACAGCAGACTTTTCAATATCTTATATTCAAAAGCACTAATGAGAAACTTGAATTAGAAAACACTCTTAAAACTCTGTATTTCATTTTTAAGAACTTTCAGAATTTTTAATCTAGAAATATTCAAGCATAATGTGGGATGAAAATTATCCAGACCAAAGTCAATTATATGCACAAGCATGTATAAATATTTATGGTATATTATTATTGTCCTAGAAAAATGAGGATCCTTTTTAAAGATACTTGGATCTTCTCACCAGCTTCATTTCTTTTACGTTTTCTTTAGGATTTCTACTGTGCCCTATGGGTGTGTGTGTGCGTGCGTGTGTGTATGTGTGTGTGTGTGTGTATGTTCATGTGCACCCATGCACACGCATGTGCAGCAATGACTTTTCCAACATTATGTTTTTAAATCTGACAAGGTCATATAAGCTGGAGGAAAAAAGAAAGGGTCATCAAAAGGGGAAAAAAAATAACAGAACTGCGGTGAAATGGCTCTCTGTCGGCCTTGGTATTGATTCAGAGTGTGTCAAAAGGGTCTTTTGTCGTGCCCCAACCACAGCATACTAATTTGCTAGATCAAGTCTGTCAGAATATCGACTGGAAGTAAAGAACTACAGTGGCAGCTTTTGTGTTTCTTCCAGCAGGGAGCCTGTGTGTGAAACAGGATTATCAGGGGGTCATGAAGAGAGTCAAAGGATGTCCATCACTTCCCTTCTGGTAATGCAATGGGGCGGGTGCCTGGGTGTGATTAAGATGTAGGAGACGGAAGGCATAGCGGTGAACAAATCAGAAACACATACATGCAAATCAGCCTGGCTGCTGTTAACCATATATTTTTAATAAAAATTTCAATAGCAGACCAAACAAATATCTAAACAGCTGCATTCAGCTAACATATCAAATGGCCTATTCAATATCTTTTCTTAAAAGTCAGATACACAAAACATGGAAGTGCTGACCAAGTGTATATATCTATGTAAATATTGCTTGGCAATCTACAAGTGTTCCTTGTGTAGCTGTGTGCTCTTGGCACAGCTGTCAGGTGATTAAATATCAATTTGGACTTTTCTCCCATAAAATAAGAAATAGTACTTACAACACCACAGCTTAGCTATATCATAGCCTTCAATATTGCAGAATTTGGCTTTGGTTCATTTCTTTCCATTGGTTCTGCAGAATTAGAAAAATAACTCCTTTGAGTGAAAGAAAGAATATAGGTGGAAATTGTATGTCTTCATAGGAATATTGATGCTTAGGAATAGGCTTTGGAATTGCAATCCTATCTATTATAAGCATATCAATACTTTGGTTATGACGTAGACAAAAGAAGGAGGAAATTCCATGGTGCCTCAACCCTGCACAACGGACTTCAGACAACAGAGCAGAAGAAATGGTCTTCCCCAGGGAAGAGCACAGCAATTTTCTATCC
This sequence comes from Mus musculus, assembly GCF_000001635.26. NCBI lineage: Eukaryota > Metazoa > Chordata > Mammalia > Rodentia > Muridae > Mus > Mus musculus. The sequence goes on from NC_000079.6 coordinate 116,576,568, forward strand.
AATACCCAAGGGTCAGCTCTGAAAACATAAGTACAAGCAACATTAAATGAATGATAGATAATTTTAATAACATAAGTTGCATCTGTTTCTACATCCCTCACCTGGTACAATGGATACTTATTTGCTTGTTTGAAAAAGATACTTATTTGAGTGTTTATTCTCTTGCTTTCCATGGAGGATATAAAAATGAGAGATGCAAATGATCTACCTTTAAGGCTAAGTGCTCATAGAAAGGATCATTGATATTTGCAACTTTGATTATTTCTATATCAAAGTGAAGGCAAAATGTCAGAAGAACAACGGATAGTCTACAAAATTAATATTTTGAAATATGGCCCCCTGAATCAACTAACCAGTGCTCATAAGAGCTCAGAGACTGACGCTGCAAGCATGGGGCCTGCATGAGTCTGTACCAGGTTCTCTGTGTATATGCTATGACTGTTAGCTTGATATTCTTTTTGGTCTTCTAACAGTGGGAGTGGTTGGGTCTCTGACTCTTTTGCCTGCTCTTAGGACACTTTTCCTCATATTGGGTTTCCTTGTCCAGCCTTGATAAGAGAGGTTTTGCCTTGTCTTATTGTCGTTTGTTTTATCTTGTTTGGTTGTTTTCTCTTGGAGGTCTGCTCTTTTCTGGAAGGAAATGGAGGAGAAGCAGATCTGGGGGAGAGGGGAGTTGGAAGGGAGCTGCGAGGAATGGAGGGAGGGGTTGGAATGTGTTGCATAAAAGAATAATCTATTTTCCTTTTTAAAAAAATAAAATATTTTATTGATTCTACGTGCATTTCACACCATGCACCTCAATCCCACTCATCTCTCTGTCCCTCACGCCTGCCTGCCCTTGCAATCTCAGCCCCAAAAGAAAAACAAAAAACTCATTGTGAAAGCTATAGTATGCCAGTGTGTCCCACAGTATACCTTTTTATTCATTCATTGCAAGCAGTCATTGGTTTGGTTTGAAGCCTCTGGCTTCTGCTACACTATCAATAGTAGATCCTCACTGGGACTCCTCTTGTTTCCCTGGGTCATGGGGTTGTGTCCTACAGTGTTGGATCTACAGGACTAGTGCCTTTACTTGCTACAGTGGTTCATTAATAGCCAACTCAAAGCCTGGGATCTGAGCCTGGGCAGTATCTGAGCTGATCAGACAGCCAGCTCTTCCACAGCTACACCACCATGATGAGCTCTCCAGGGTACTGCCCCGGGAGGCTCACCCAGTGCCAGTGCCAGCAAGGAGCAGAGCCTGCTCTCTGACCCTCATGCCCTCAGCAGCTGAATCACTGATTCCCACACCACCATAACCAGGACCATTTCTACTGTGCTGCCCAGGAGAGGTTCAGGGTCAGCTCTCCCAAGTGTTGCAGCAGTTGAGGGGCAGGGCCAGCTCTCCTGTCTGCCACAGGTGACATGTACAGTGCTGGAGAGGACATTTATTTCTTTTTTTTCTCCACACCAACATATGGCAGGAGAATGGCAGGGCCAGCTTGTTATTAAACGCGTTCTCACGCCCGGCCAGGAAGAACACAGCAAACCAAAATCTTCTGCGGCAAAACTTTATTGCTTACATCTTCAGGAGCAAGAGTGTAAGAAGCAAGAGAGAGAGAAAACGAAACCCCGTCCCTATTAAGGAGAATTATCCTTCGCCTAGGACGTGTCACTCCCTGATTGGCTGCAGCCCATCGGCCGAGTTGACGTCACGGGGAAGGCAGAGCACATGGAGTGGAGAACCACCCTCGGCACATGCACAGATTATTTGTTTACCACTTAGAACACAGCTGTCAGCGCCATCTTGTAACGGCGAATGTGGGCGCGGCTCCCAACATCTCCCCCTTTCCTTTTAATAAGAGCAAATAGGCCACCCATATTAATGAGAGTGGAGATAGAGGTCAAATCCCCAGTGTGTAGGTAAAGGAGCCATGTACAGGATTAGCTCTTAGGCTCACAGGCTTTTACCCAGAGCAACCCTGACCTGCTCCCGTGTCGTTTTGCCTGGAGAGAAGGACACTTGGACACTCAACCTTCTTGAAAGATGACATGTCTCCCTAGAATAGGCTCATATATGCCGCAGAGCCTTTCTACTGCAGTGCTTAGCCGTGCAACTCTCTCGGGCTGCTGAAGCACACTCACTCTATCCCGTGCAATGAGACTAGCCTCATGAGATGTAAGAGCTGAGTGGCCAGCGACCTATTGCCTAAGCATAGATATATCAGGGGAAGCTCCATGTTCTAGTCCTGCAAGCGCCTGGGCAATAACCACCTTGTCTCTCCTAGTTTGGGCCTTAAGCTTACAGACCAATCAAAGAAGCAACACTAATCCACAGCAAAGTGTATCTCCAAATAATATTAATCCCACCCATTTTTTAAAGAAGGAAAATGCTGAGGAGATCCAATTGGGTAATCCTTTGGTCAGCGACAGGTCCAAGCGCGTGGAATTGACCTGAAGTCTCAATTCCCGAAGGGATCTGTTCAAATTCAGCCATCTAATTCTGTAACATATACTGAAAAAGACTTTTTGACAAATTAGCTGTCCTAGTAAATTTAACATACTGAATGGAAATAACACACAATCCCGGAAACTTTTGTTCACATCCCTGCTGAGTTATTTGTCATAATACATCTAGTTGTATCTAGACAAGATCTATGAGTTGATTAACCAGCATGAGACCTCTCTGTATCTTGACATTAGCTGAGGCCTGTTCATCTATGACTGTAGTCACTGAGGCTGACAAAGTGTTAATGGTGTCAGTCGTCTGGACCTGTCCAGACAGAGCCAAGGCTGTCTGAATTAAGGCCAAACCCAGTTCCCAGTTAGTGGTAAAAAGCAAGGGAATACTTGAGCATTATACATCACCGTCATTGGGAGTGGAAATGTCGACATTATCCCCCAACGCTGCTCTCTTTTTATTATTGACGCCCTGGACATCACCAAGACGAGGGACATTAGTATTCCCTTGGTCAGTCTGGATTTTTCGGGTGAGTCTTTCTGGTATCCAAAATGGGTTGTCTTCATTCTGTGGGAAAACACAGACCGCTCCCCTGGATCTTATCAAAATAGGATCCGGGCCATACCATTTATTATCAAGGACATTTTTCCATTTAACCATCTCATTGGGCCTATCTGGCTCTGTACAATGACGTTCAGCCGCAGTATGGCCATGAGCATCAATATTTAAAAAATTGAGTGTAAAGAGTGCCATAGACACAGACACTCTTGGTGCTCGGGGTAAAATCTCTTCAAAAGTTCCCCTCTTCTGTTTTATAAGATAGGTTTTGAGGGTGCGATGCGCACGCTCAACAATACCCTGTCCTTGAGGGTTGTATGGAAGTCCAGTCAGGTGGGTCACGTCCATCTGACGGCAGAACTGTTGGAATTTTTGAGACGTATAAGCTGGTCCATTATCAGTCTTAAGGAGTTTGGGTTTCCCCCAAGCACTCCATGCCTCAAGGCAATGTTGAATCACATGTGAGGCTTTTTCTCCGGTTAACGGAGAAGCAAACATGATGCCAGAACATGTGTCAATGGACACATGGAGATATTGAAGTTTTCCAAAGGAAGAAACATGTGTAACATCCATTTGCCAGACCTGTAGAGGTCGAATACCGCGTGGGTTAATTCCCACATGAGGAACTGGCAAGAACTCACAGCAGCTTTGACATTGAGTAACAATGTCACGGGCTTCTTTTCTTGTCAAGGAGAAACGACTGCGTAATGTTTCAGCCGTCACATGAAAATTGTTATGAAAATTTCTTGCAGCCTCTACCGGGGATGATAGGGCAGCAGCCACCACTTTAGTGGCCTTATCTGCCAAATCATTTCCCAGAGCCATGGGGCCAGGTAGGCCTGAATGGGCTCTAACATGAGTAATATAAACAGGAAATCTTCTAGATAACAAAACTAATTGTATCTGCTGAAAAATATTGGCAACTCTACTGGAAGGCTTAATCACTCCAGCCACTTCTAAAAGATTTACTGCATTAACCACATAACAGGAATCTGACACAATATTAAGGGGTTCTAAAAAGGTTTTTAAAACTTCTAAGACCACTAAACATTCTACCACTTGAGGTGAATTTTCATTATATTGTTTGGATACCACTTTACCATTAGCCACATAGGCACCTATGCCAGTTTTTGATCCATCAGTATATACCACAATCCCATTTTTAAGTGGGTTTCTTACTGTTATTTGTGGAAACACAACAGATTGATTTTGGGCAAACTGTAAGATTGGATGTTTTGGATAATGGTTATCTATTTTTCCTGAAAAGGAGGTAACTAAAACTGCCCAATCATTAGATGTGGCTGCCAAGGTTTGAACCTGTGCAGCGGTATAAGGTACAATTAAAAGATATGGACTTCGCCCAAAGTGGGTGATTGCTGCTTTTAGACCTTTAAGGGCAAGCTGTGCAATTGCATCAGGATACCAATCTATTATTTTAGCTGGGGATACGTTTGGATGGATCCACAACAATGGCCCATTCTGCCACAAAACTGCAGTTGGCAATTGTGCTGTCTTAAAGACACACAAACTGAAAGGCTGCGAATCCTCAATACGTTGTAATTGTGCATTCTGTAAGGCTTTTTCCACTTTTTGTAAGGCCTGGTTAGCAGCTAGAGTAAGAGTCCTAGGGGAGGAGATATGAGGATCTCCTTCTAAAATACCAAACAAAGGCCTTAACTCAGCGGAAGGAATCTTTAAAAAAGGTCTGAGCCAATTAATATCTCCCAACAGCTTTTGAAAATCATTTAAGGTATGGAGGTGATCTCTTCTTATCTCTACCTTTTGGGGCACAATCTTATCTGGGGACACCACAGAGCCCAAGAATTGTCCTGTATCAGAAATTTGGACCTTTTCTGTGGCTATCTGTAAACCCCACTGACTTAAAGTTTTAAGTAGAAAAGGATATGCCTTTTGTAGCATGGTAAGGTCTTTATGGCACAGGAGGATGTCATCCATGTAAAGGAGCAAAATTAAAGAGGGGAATTGTTCCCTCACTGGCAAAAGAGCTTCTTGCACATAAAGTTGGCACATTGTAGGACTATTGGACATTCCCTGTGGTAAGACCTTCCATTGATACCTCTTATCAGGTTCCATGTGATTAATAGAGGGGATGGTAAAGGCAAATCTGGGCCTATCTCTTGGACACAAAGGTATAGAAAAGAAACAATCTTTAATATCTATAATAATTAAATTCCAGCCACGTGGTAAGGCGGAAAGTACAGGGAGACCCCTCTGTACTGGGCCAAATAAGTTCATTTGCTCATTAATGGCTCTGAGGTCATGGAGCAGTCTCCACTTTCCTGACTTTTTCTTAATTACAAAAATTGGAGTATTCCAAGGTGAGGTAGAGGGTTCAATATGGCCTAGTTTTAATTGTTCCTCTACCAGTTGAATCACAGCTTCCAGTTTTTCAGAGGATAGGGGCCATTGAGGAACCCACACTGGATTCCCCGTTTTCCATGGTATGGGCCGTGCTGCCCCAATGGCCACTAAGGAAAAACCCAGACCCTGTCTGTCTTGGTTTCCATTAGGTAAGATAGGCTCTATCCTTCCCTGTTCTTGATGTCCTAACCCTTTTCCTTCTTTATAACCCATCTTTGCCATGATATTTTTTGCTTTAGCTGAATACCCTCCCGATGGGGCGTTTTCATTGGACAAAATAAGGCCCAAATGCTGCATAATATCCCTTCCCCAGAGGTTAACCGGGAGTGGGAGCACATAAGGTATGAATTTCCCTTGCTGTCCTTCAGAGGATTCCCACGTCAAGGCAATGGAGCTTATAGTGGGACATGATTGATATCCTAGGCCCTGTAATGAATGAGATGACTCTGTGGTGGGCCACGCTTTGGGCCACCAATGTGTAGAGATTATACTTTTATCTGCTCCGGTATCAAGGATGCCTTCAAACTCTTTTCCGTTAATCTTAAGGCAGAGCTTAGGTCTATTATTCAAAGATACAACCAAATAGGCAGAATCATTTCCTGAGGAGCCCATCTTCTTTATCTCAGGTCCTGCAGATTTCTCCCTGGTATTATCAGGGAGGAGCAGCAGCTGAGCTATCCTATCTCCTTTACTAATAGAAAAAACGCCCTTAGGGCTTGAGCACAGGACCTGTATTTCAGGGGAATGTTGACAATCCATAACTCCAGGGTGGACTACTAAGCCCTGCAAGGTGAGTGAACCCCGGCCGAGAATAAGGCCCATGGTTCCCGGGGGCAAGGATGGTATAGGCTCCACCGGCACCGGCTGAATACTCATTTGAGGCATTAATAGGAAGTCGGAGGCGGCACGCAGGTCCACCCTTGTGGGTCTTCCTGGGTCGCCTCTCTGACTGCTTCCTGGGTCCTGACAAACCTGTTCCCATATCTTTGAGGGCCCTGGGACCGAGGGCCCGATGACCCGTTTTTTGGCACATAAGCTGATTGACTATCAGGTGGGGGAAGGACTCTGCCCTTTATATCCCTCACAGAGCGACACTGGTCAGCTCTATGATAACCCTTGCCACACTTAGAGCAAAGAGTGAGAGTCCCCCCCTGTTTATCTGGAGCTCTGCAATCTTTCTTAAAATGCCCAGGCTTTCCGCAATTAAAACATGTCCTCTGATCATTTCTGCTCATGGAGCGGTTCTGAGATTGGAGGATGGCGGCCGCTAAGCCTGCATTGGTGAGAGGTCCCCCAAGCTCTCGACAGACCCTGAGCCAGTCTTGTAAGCCTTTGTTCTTTCTTGGGGCTATGGCCGCTCGGCACTCCTTTGTGGCTTGCTCATAGATGAGCTGTTCTATCAGAGGCGCAGCTTGCTCTGACTCTCCAAAAATACGCTCTGCTGCCTCTGTCATTCTGGCCACAAAATCTGAGAAGGATTCCTGAGGTCCCTGGATTATCTTTGTTAATTGACCAGTGGTTTCACCTGCTCGGGAGAGCGCCTTCCAGGCCCTAATAGCCGTGGAGGAAACTTGGGCATAAGCTCCCCAATGGTAGTTTGTTTGATCAGCAGAATAAGCTCCCTGACCCGTTAACAAGTCAAAAGTCCAATCTCTCTGCTCTGGAGTCAAAGCAGCTGCGTTTGCTCGGGCCTGCGCTTGTGCAGTTTCATGCCAAAGAGCTCTCCATTCCATATATTTGCCCATACTAGGGAGAGCGGCTTTTACAACCGTTTGCCAGTCGGCAGGAGTTAGTGCCATGCCGGCAAGCCTGTCTAACTGCACCAAGGTAAAATTAGCATTGGTTCCGTATTTACGGACCGACTCGGCGAGTTCTTTAATTTGTAAGTATTCTACCGGAGCGTGGACACGCCCACCCTCGGCTCCTTCAAAGACTGGAAATGCCTGTTGTATTTTCCTTTGTTCCTCTCTGGGAATGAATGAGTCTGCGCACTGCCTCTCTGCGCACTGCCTCTCTGCGCATCTCTCTGCGCATTGCCTCTCTGCGCATCTCTCTGCGCATTGCCTCTCTGCGCATCTCTCTGCGCATTGCTGACGCACTACGCAGGGCGGGGGCTCCGCATAGGGCGGACCTTGAAGCCGACTGCCCTGAGGCCAATCAGCAAACTGGCCTTCGCCAGCCGCTTTTGGCTTCCTTAACTGATTAGCTAGCACTTTACCTGGCTGGTACCCTTTTTTCTCATAATGAGCTGCTTCTTCCTCCCAGTCTGTTTCTTCAGAGGAGAATTCATCATCTGATTCAGAGCTACTAAGAGCTGGCTCCCCGAGCCCATCCAGCGATGAGCACAGGCTCCTTTTCCTAGAGACCTCCGCTAATTGATCTTTCTTCTTTTCCCTTTTTCCTCTTTTTCTTCTAATCTCTCTCCAGGTATTCCTACCTAACCTTAACTTTTCCTCGGGTTCAAGACCCTTGGAAAGGCCTGTATACTTATTTTGTGTACCATATTTCCTCTTTGTTCCTACTCTCTCTCCCCACTTTACTTCTGATAGCTTGTCCTGAATTTCATCTAGAATCCGCCCTGCCTTAACCACTTGATAACATGTGAAAAGGAACAAAAGGGCTTCTAACACTAGAAAAAATTCAAGGCCAAACATTTTCCACTTTACTTCTGATAGACTGTCTTGAATTTCCTTAGAAAGTTCAAGGCCAGGCTTACCTCGTAAAGCTGTACTCACTGGTACTCTCGTTCCCCAGCTGAAAAGTTCTGAATTCATACAGTTGAATCCTTCTTAACAGTCTGCTTTACGGGAACCTTTATTACCGCGACCCGCAGTTCTGGTTCTGGAATGAGGGATCTTCCTTGCGCCAGTCCCGAGTTTTTTCTCGTCCCGGAATTCGGCACCAATTGTTATTAAACGCGTTCTCACGCCCGGCCAGGAAGAACACAGCAAACCAAAATCTTCTGCGGCAAAACTTTATTGCTTACATCTTCAGGAGCAAGAGTGTAAGAAGCAAGAGAGAGAGAAAACGAAACCCCGTCCCTATTAAGGAGAATTATCCTTCGCCTAGGACGTGTCACTCCCTGATTGGCTGCAGCCCATCGGCCGAGTTGACGTCACGGGGAAGGCAGAGCACATGGAGTGGAGAACCACCCTCGGCACATGCACAGATTATTTGTTTACCACTTAGAACACAGCTGTCAGCGCCATCTTGTAACGGCGAATGTGGGCGCGGCTCCCAACACCAGCTCACCTGAGAACCTAGCAGCCAAGGACAGTTCTACTGTGTTTTCTGGACAAAATGCAGGGCCAGGTCTCCTATGATGATGCCTAGGCAAGATGTGGGGCCATTTCTACACAGCTAATAGTTACATGACTCCAGAAGTAGTTTAGCTTAGGGTCATCTGCCCAGCCTTTAATGGTAACAGACCCCTACTTCTGCAGAATCATGGACCCAAACATGCCCTTAAGGGAAGCACAGGCCAGGACATCACCATGGCCTTAGATGGCATCATCACGTAAGGCAGTTCCTCACTATCCTTGAAACTCCAGTTCTGCCTCCCTTCATTTTGCCCACAACCTTTTGCTTCTGTTTCTCTTTTATCTCTCCACCACTTACTTGCTTACCTTCATGTTCCCCAGGACCTCTAGGTATCTGGGGCCATCTCAAGAGTGCTTTCAGGGGTGCAATGGCCTGCCTGTGCTGAGTAGGACCAGGAAGGAGTGGTTCTCTCAGGTTTACTCCCAACACAGGCCAAGTGAACCTGTCTGCCACCAGAATCAAATCAATTTTCAATTATATATATATATAAAATCAATTTTCAATTATATATACATATATAATCGAATCAATTTTCAATGATATATAATGTATATATTATATATATGAATATATATAATTTATATATATTCACCAAAACAAAACAAAGAGAAGAAAAGCTTTTTATTACATCTGTTGCTAAGTAAAGCACCAGGTAGTAGGAAGCAATTGCAAACTTGATAAGTCTGAGTCTATATTGCTGTAAAGAGAGCTCTATATCACTTTCATGTCGATCAATAAGACCATTGGTAACCAGGAGCTATTGCTGATGCAAGTTCTCTACAAGAAGGAGCATTCTCAAGGCTTCTGGCTCTTAAGCTCTCTCTCCATTTATGGGATGCACGTAACCTGGGTTATTACCCACAGCAGCATTTCGAGTTCAGGTTAATGAAGCTTCCTGACCTTAGTGAAGGGCTTCTGGGCACTTGGCATCTAATAATACTGGAGGCAAAGATCTGACTTCACACTGATAGTTTACATAGATTATCATTTCCTTTATCTCATCGTATCTTGGTTTTCCACTCACTCATCTTCAGCCTTCCTTTCAAGGAGCTTTCTTCATTTTTCCAACCCTGTGCTGTAGTCTAGATACTTGTTCTTCCCGAAATTCACATGAAAACCGAATCCCAATAGTGATGTGTTGAGTGTATTTGAAATCAGATGCTTAGGAAATTATTTTGGATGAGGTGGTATCACAAAGATACGTCCTTCATGATCGCTTGAGTGACTTTATTAGGGACCCAAGTTAATAAGCTTGCTGTGTGTCATCACGTGTCACCCACCTCATGGAAGCTCTTTCCATGCACTGAGATTCTGGAGTCATATTCTAAGATATCACAGATTTCACAACCATGAACTGAGTAACGTTTTCTCCTTTACAACTTGTTCAGGACCTGGCATTTAATTATATATGTACTTTTCTCCTGTCTCTTTGTAAATCTTTGTATCTCTTGCATGATTCTGTTTACTGACATAGCCCGTGATTTCGGTTATTTTCTTTATGCCATCACTGAAATGCTTCTGATGTCAGCTTTATGTTTCTGATATAGTTCCTCTGGCTAACATTTTCTAAAGTCTAAAAACTTATTTCCAGCCCAACTTTTTCCATCCTAGGAGATATGGCACCAACAATCCTGTCTTTCTCTCATTGACACACACACACACACACACACACACACACACATACACACGCGGCATACATGCAAACATGCATGCACACAGTAAAGTATAAAGTGAAGAGAATGATTCTTCACTGAGCTTCTATTCCTAGGTTCCAACCAATGTAGAGACTGTATACATAATAATATACATATTCTGTAGAGCACTTTATAATCATATATTGTTTATGTTATTTTCTAATTATATCATATAATTCTATCTCAAATGTAGATCACTTAAATTGAGATCATATAACACTGAGTTCTTACTGTAAGCTATGGATGATTACAGATGATTTCAATGGATAAATTTAGCTTATAAGGTAGCTGTATTATTGCTTCCTTCCGAATTAAAAACAAAAAATTAAATCAAAAGCTAGGCATTAGAAAATGAGTAAAATACAGGACGAGGGTGCTGCTCAGTTTGTAGAGTACTTGCCTAGCATGCTCATAACCTTGAGTTCTATTTTTAGCATGGTGTGACCCTATGGCATAGGCCTACAATACAAGCCCTGGGGAGGCAGAGGCATGAGCAGAAGTTTATGTGTATTAATATATACAGGATAACCCAAGATCCATGATACCCTGATTCAAAGAAAAAGGGCAGCTAATAAGTAATTTATTACATATCAATGTCTATACTACCTATGATATAGGTGCAGAAAGATTAATAATTATTATCAAATAGCCACCAAATAATACAATGTAAATTTTCAATAGAAATATGAACAATCTAAAGATTTGTGTTACTTTATTTTTCTTGTCCTTTGAAATTTTCAGATGCTCCTGTATAAAACATATATATATATATATATATATATATAACTAAGAAAAATCAATCAGACAGGAAGACAAGACCCCCTTTCCATTCAATTCACAGAAGTATCTTTACTTTGTCATTTGAAGAATTCATTTCAAGGCCAATAAACAATTCAGTTTTGAAGTTTTCGGACCATCTCTGTATTTACCTCCTGTTGCCATTATTCATCAATGCCTTTAGCTAATGAAATTCTATTTTAAGGGAAAAATCAATCAAATGAAAGAAGCAAACTGAAGATGATATGATCATCTAGAACTAAGATCTATCTGTATAAAAATATGCTAACTGGTTTTGAAAGTTCCCTTGACAATATAGATGCTAGATCACTTTGAGTTGCACAACATCTACGTTCCACTAAGATAAAAAGAAATGCTGATTATCACTAGAAAGATGAGGAGAAAAGAAAATTTTTTTCATAATGCTTTGATGCTAAGGAAGAAGAAATGTATGTAACCTGTCATGGTAAATTAGTTAGTCTTCCCAACATTGATAATGTGTAAACACCAACTTTTTCAGCATAACCTCTTCTCCTACCAAACAGAAATACTTATAGCAACCAAAGGCCTGAAGCCAGAATGAAACGTAGATAATTTTTGTGGTTATTTAAGAAGAAAGTAAATTAGTGTAAAATTAGATATTATATGACACTAAGTCTAACATAATGCGAAGAACAATTATTAGTTAAGCTTAGAGATATTGGAAAGAATATAGTATCAGTTTTCTGTTCTTTGCTATCAATATTTCAATTTGAGCTAAAATGTAAAAGGATGTTTAATTTTGGCAACTAAAACTGTCTTTTCCATTTCCTTTCTAGTCTTGATGAGTATGATCAGGGTTTGACTTCTAGGTGTGAAAGCCACATCTTGTCACATGGTTGGGGAATATAACCACACTAAACAGTTGACAGAATTCCAATCTCTAATTTCTCAAATGAGAACATTTTGCTAAAAGTTAGCCTTCAACTAGAAATGTCTCTTGAGCAAGCTTACAAAAATCATAGCTATCGATTTTTAAATATGAGTGTTCTTTTGCTATGACACCTTTCCAAACTATCATTCTAAGTATTCATCCCTATTCCCTTGAATTAACAGAAAATGTTAGTGATGAGATGGAAACTTCTGGCAAATATGGAACTTCCATTTGTGAGAGCAAGTTAGGCTCTAAGAATCCAATTTGCTCTGAAAGAACATCAAAGTCACACAACTCAACACATGCTGGCATTGTCTAATTTATATGAGGACCAGATGAATCCAGATGCCCACTGAATCCTACATCTTGAAATATTTGCCAAATGTGTGAAACTTAATAAAATCCAAAGTGCACCTGGCAGGCTTAGGTTAATTTTAAAGCAATCATTACTCCCCAGGAAACTGAGAGCATGTGGTTCTGATTTGTTCACACTTAACTCACCAAAATATTATTTTGCAAAATGATACTACATCTGAGGAACCCTTTGTATGTTCTCTTGGAAAAGAGGGATTTAGTTCTGTGCTAGAATTTGGTTAACACCATATATGGGATAGGCTTCTATGGTAGTGCTTGCCAAGGTAGACCTTAAACAACAGCAGACAGTAAAGAGGGTTGATAGCAGTTTTGATCTTACTGTGTTGAGCGTCCATACTCTCCCCATTCAAATCAAGAAACCAAATACTCAGAATTAGATGAGGCTTTGATTCCAAAAAGAAAGAAAAAGAAAAAGAAAAAGAAAAAGAAAAAGAAAAAGAAAAAGAAAATGAAAATGAAAATGAAAAAGAAAAAGAAAAAGAAAAAAAAGAAAGAAAAAGAAAGAGAAAAAGAAAAAGAAAAAGAAAAAGAAAGAAAAAGAAAAAGAAAAAGAAAGAAAAAAGACTCTGGACTTAGGTGAGGTGATCTCTCTAGATGTGGGAATCATTCCTTGATGATAAAACCGAGTCCTGTGGAACAGAATGCAGTCATTTCCTCTCTACATTTTTACAGATGGTGGCTCTCTCTCATAGTCTTCATCTATTATAAAAAGAAGACCCCAGTTCTTTCCTAGTTTAGATCACAATGAGAAAGCTCCAACAAAACTATTCCTGGGCTGGATCCAAAATTTGAAATTCATCGCTGGTCATAAGGTCTTGGAGCTTTGCGTGAAATTATTTGAAGTGCTGAAGCTTTAAAAAATGAAAGAGATACACATACACAAGGTATCTGTCTATAGTTTAACATCCTGGTAATTTGTACTCATCCTACCGACTTACAATGATTCTAAATTTAAGTTCTGTGAAGTGAATTCAGCAGGCAGAATGCATTGTGTTTGTTGGCATATGAGCTCACAATTTTGTCAAACAGAAACATTAGAATATATACAACTTATATTCTCATCCGCCCCAGCAATCTGGCATTCTCAGCAATTTTTTTTTGCATTATAGAAAGCTCCTTGATAAAGTAGCATGTATTTTCATTCGATGGTTATAATAACATTTATGAGTTGCTTTATCAAAGCCATTTTTTCGTTATAACATTTTATTAGATATTTTCTTTTTTTTCTTCTTCTTTTTTTTTTTTTTACAGTTTCTGGAAAATACATCTTCCTTTTTTTTTAATTAGGTATTTTCTTCATTTACATTACAAATGCTATCCCAAAAGTCCCCTATACCCTCCCCACCCGCTCCCCTACCCACCCACTCCTACTTCTTGGCCCTGGCATCCCCCCATACTGAGGCATATAAAGTTTGCAAGACCAAGGGGCCTCTCTTCCCAATGATGGCCAACTAGGCCATCTTCTGCTACATATGCAGCTAGAGACACGAGCTCCAGGGGTACTTGTTAGTTCATATTGTTGATCCACCTATAGGGTTGCCAACTGCTTTAGCTCCTTGGGTACTTTCTCTAGCTCCTCCATTGGGAGCCCTGTGTTCCATGCAATAGATGACTGTGAGCATCCACTTCTGTGTTTGCCAGGCCCCGGCATAGCCTCACAAGAGACAGGTATATCAGGCTCCTTTCAGCAAAATCTTGCTGGCATATGCAATGCTGTCAGCGTTTGGAGGCTGATTGTGGGATGGATCCCTGGGTATGGCAGTCTCTAGATGGTCCATCCTTTTGTCTCAGCTCCAAAATTTGTCTCTGTAACTCCTTCCATGGGTGTTTTGTTCCCAATTCTAAGAAGGGGCAAAGTGAAGAACGAAGACCAAAGATATTTTCTTTGTATACATTTCATATGTTATCCCGAAATTTCCATATATCCTCCCTCCACCCTGCTCCTCTACCCACCCACTATACTACCGATTTTTGGCCCTGGCATTCCCCTGTATTGGGGCATATAAAGTTAAACACCCAGTTTCAAAGTTAAGTTAGAAAGAGAAACCTTAGTAATGAAATAGCTGGGGTTGTTTGTTTGTTTGTTTGTTTGTTTGTTTTAGGTATCATAGAAGCTATAACTCTGGATAATTAAGGAGCAATTGGAGTTAATTGCATTTATTTTTAGTAATATTAGAGCGCTATAGAAAATACAAGAAGAAGGACGAAATCCTGCTATAGTGCTGCGTGTACATTGTAACCTTGATGTTGGGGAGGCCAAAGAGGCAAATCTCCAGTTCCCAGTCCATTTTAGGGGAAAATATTGATTTAAAAAAAGATAGGTTAGGTGGAAGGGAGGAAGAGAAAGAATAGGAAGGATATGTGTTCACGCATTACACTTGCAAACACAAGTTCAAATCCTAAACGGAAGTTTCTATCAACTTCACCAGCCATAGCTACCAGGAATGGAGACCAAGTCACTCAGAAGAGTCCCCTTGAGGAAGTTCCTCCTCCCTCTTGGTTAAGAGTGGGTATAAGGAATTGTGACACTATTAGAAAGAGAATTGGTAATTCATGACCTTGTCTTAAACTGACATTATTTCTCTAAAATTGATGGTGTACATTTATGCATCAAGTATATTTTAGTGTTAATTGCATTAATGATTAAGTATTAATTAAGTTTTTAAAGTAATAATACATTAATTAATTGGTCCGTGAATTAATTTACTTATTATAGCTCTAGTGTCTTCGGGTTCTGAAGGCTGGTTTTTCTGTTCAATCACAGGCACTGTGTCAGCATGTGCTGGGCTCCTCAGTTTTGCTGTCAAGAACCTCTTGGGGTCTGAATTGGCTTCTCCTTTTCCCTCATGTATGTCCCACATCCTAAGCAAAGTTAACCCAGTGGCCATTCCTTCCCAAATGAGCCTCCAGTATCTTCTTTTTAGAATGTGTTCTCCTGTCCATACTTGACATGCACTATGGCTTCCCTGTGACTTAAGTTTCTCCAGCATGAGAAATTCCTACAAAACCTCCTGTAGGGAAGATCAGCAGATCTCTGCCCTCAGAGGAGTATGGAAGCCACAGAACAGGGAGAAGACAAAACAAAGAAGGGTGGGTTCTCCAGTCTCGGCTCAGTGCCACGAGGTCAGAAATGGGTCGTACGTCTTGAGAAGGGGTATCCACCTCAAGCCATTTCTTATCCCCCTCAGTCATTACTGAAGAATCTACAAGTAAACATGGGACTTTGGAGCTTACATGTACTTATGAACACAGAGAATTGGTAGCAGTGCAGGAGAAAGTCTCAGTCTGTGGGAACATGAACACAGCACCAATGGTGTCTGCTACATATGCCATTCGGATGTCAATTTGACAATAGAATTATATGGGATCCTGCAGACAAGACTATAGGTTGTCAAGTTGCCTGCAATACACATTTCTGGTGCTGCCTTTTGCTTTGTTCACTTGGGTACTCTTATTTTGGGTAACCTAGGTGTCTACCTGTCTTAGTGATTTGTACCCTTTAAATATTTAACAAGAGTCTCTCATTTGAAATGAGAGATGCACATCTGTGAGTGGGTTCCACAATGGGCCCATGCTGTCACCAAATTCTTCAGTGTAACAGATGTTCTTGTAACAAAGCTCCGTTGTTATTTCAGGGAAAGGAATCCGTTAACAACTGCAAATGAAGAGGACTCATCCAACCAATAACTAAGCCTGCAAAGAGGGAAACCTTTGAAATGAAATTGAGTAATAAATTTTTCAGAATTAATAACTTCCTATCCCAGTGAGGCCCTTCCCCTCTCCTAAGAAGGAGCTAAGCTTTGAAGGATGAGAACAGGCTCAGAAGACTGGCAGAACCAATAAGGACTGCCGGGATTTACTCATTATTACGGAGACATTCTCATGTGTTCTTGTTCATTCTAGTGCCTTAGTTGCCTGTGACCTGACCCTACCTTAAGCCATTCTGTCTGAGAGCCACTGCATGTTGTTCAGTTACCTTGAATAAGAGGTGAGTGCTGATATTTTCAAATCTGTGAAGAGAGAAAGCAAATTTAAACTAAGATAATACAAACATGTTACAGAGTTAGCACTGATCAAAGAGTGCGTAGTGTGCCCACACTAAAACAAGGAGCTGCTGACCGTGGCTAGAAAAACATTGCTATCTCTCCTTGGAGACTCTCCGAACCTTAAGACAATACTCTGACCATGATGCCCAGGACATTTGCCCTGGCACATATTTACTTTCTAAGTCATGATTATTAGAGAAGCTGAAAAAAATGGACTAAAATAGTAAGTACAAATTTGAACTTCACTTTCTAATTCATATATAACCTATACCATAAACCAGAAACAAAGTCGCCTTGTGTTTAAAAATAGTGGGGATATATACTAGGATGGTCAAGTTACTTAGCGCTGTCTTAAAATTCCACATTTAAGAAAATGGCCCAATTGGATTAAGAACCTGTTGAAAGTCATACTAATGTCCCCTGACTCCCAATATACCATTCTTTCAAGGATGCCACGCTATTTCCTAAGCTGTTTTTAATAATTCACAAGTAGTTTGATTAAAATATATCATCACTATAAAACTGCATCTAATGGAATTTCTTGACAAAATCAAGGTCCATTGTTAGGTGGAAAGAAATTATGAAATCATCGAAGTTTTTACTAGCAAAATGAATTAAATTTTAAAATAAAATACTGTTCCATAGTGTTTGTTCTGATATTGCTGATATCATATTTTTATGAATCTAAAATTTCATTAATGAAAATGTATATCACACTTGACTCATTATCAAGAGATTTTTGTGCATATTCATGCATTTATGTATATGTGTATGAGACTAAAATTTGAACCCAGGCTTCAGGGATGCAGAATGTTCTACTACTGAATCCATCCATTCTTCTGGTTTTTTTTTTTTTTAATTTATTTTCCACCAGGGTTTCACTAAACTATCAGTGATAGCCTTGAACTCTCTATGAAGCTCAAGCCCTTGAATTTTCAACCCTCCTGCCTCAGGCAGTTGAGGAACTAGAGATGTAGGCCTGTGGTACCAGGCTGTACACAACTCTGCAGTTGTGCTATGCTTCAGAATTTCAGAGAGTCTGCCCTCCTGTCAGGAACGTTTCTGTTAGAATCAATAAACATTATCTTTCCTATGTGCTATACATGTAACATTAAATCCATCAGTACATTCTATCTTTGAAGTAGAACAACTGGCAACTAAGTGGCAAAGTTTAAGGATTAAAAGACAGGCTTAGAGTCTGAATACGGTTATAATATTTTAACATAAATGTTACTGGTTTCGTATTTAAGAAACTAAACTCTTAAATCGTGAAAGTAGGTTTAAGCCGTTTCTTTTAAAATGTGTTTATTAGTCACAGAACAGAAAGAGTACAAGGAGCTATTAAAAGTAAAAGACTTGAAGTATCATGCTAACAGAAAGAAATAAAATGAAGACCATCCTCATCATATCCTTGGGGGAAAAATCGAGAAAAAAATCCAAAATCTTGGAATATTTACAAAATTATAACAGGGGAAATATTTAGTGTCTAGAACTCATGGGATAACAGCACATAGTGTTCAGAGTAGTTTCACAGTGTTATTTGTCTGTGCAAAAAAAGAAATTTAACATCCAATTCAACAGTGAGAAAAGCCAAACTGTAGTCAAAGAATCAGAGATGAATGCAAAATCAATAAATATTAAAAAATTATCTATATAGCCAATTTTTATCAGGACAATATAAAATAAATCGTTAACCACTTTGTTCAAGAGAAAGATAAGAATCCATGACAGTGCTATTAGAACTGATATTGAAAATAAAATATTGGCCATGACTATAATGAAGAAATAGAAAATGACACAAAATTAAAACTGAAAGTGAGAGTGTTAATTGACATAAGATGAAATCAAGGAAAAAGAATAAACGTTTTTCTCTGAGGAAAAAATGGATGGATTTCTGTGCAAACATAAATAAAAGCAAACAGTAAGTTAAACAAAAGCTTAGAAGAAACAGAAAGACACACTACATGTCTACTCTACCAGGCTGTCCTTTGGCATTACAACAGATGGATTCTGCTCTTCAAAGCCTACAGAAACTGACATCTTATCAATTTCAGACCTAAAAAAGACAGGATGCTTTCTAGTCATCCAAACCTAATGTCAAAATCTAACCAAGACAGCCCTTGAAGGACTATATGAATGATATGAATTTTGTGGCTATTGTTATTATACCTGAGATAAAACATTTGAAAGTAATAAAACCAGCACATTGAATATCACAGTGAGGTAAAGGTAGTGTAACAAGAGGAAAACTGCAAGTCAGCAGATGATCAAAGCCATTGATGTCAATAGGTAGTGTTCCTGACTCTACTAATGTGTGTCCTTTCTGATCCATGTGTTTCTAGTCATTTCAGTCAACAGAACCAAAACAAAAGGACACTCCACCAAGGGATACATATAGCTGTTCACAAGCACAAAAACTACATCATTTCTTACACTAAAACAAACATGCATCAATTATTTTAGCAATTGTCAATTTTACACTGTATTTAGGTATGGAAAAGGTAAACAAATTTTAATAAATTATTTCTGTGTTGCATAAGCATTTTAAACAATAACTAAGCAAAACTAAACCAACATGTTCAAAGACTCCTGCTGTTTTCTTTGAAGTACCCATTCTTGGACTGCTGAGACCAGCCAGCAGGTGCAGGTGGCATGTCTTTCCCACTGTCTTTCTGATGACTCATTTTTAAAATGGACTGAAACATTATCCCTAATTATAACTGTAATCTGCGCCTCTTTTTTTTTTTTTAGCCCTCTTTAAGCACCAAATTGGAATTATCCAATAGCGTATTCTTTCATATATCCTTCTGATTTTTATTTGAAGATCATCCAAGTGCTGGGTACTTGAGTCCATTTTTAAATCCTCTATCCCTAGCTATGGTTTTTATTTTTTCAGAGCTTGCCTGTAGGATTTATGTAAAATGCCCTCTGTTACTCTATATTAGGTCTACCATTCCTTCCTCCAACAACCTTGCCCAAGATATCCAAATCTCCCTACATCTGCACCACACCTTCCCTTTTTGTCCTAATCTCCAACCAGTGGTTCTCACCATTCCTAATGCTGTGACCCTTTAACACAGTTCCTCATGTTGTGGTGACCCCCCCCCAGTCCCCCAAACATCATAAATTTATTTCAGTTGCTCCTTTGTAACTGTAGTTTTGCTACCATTATGAGTTGTAATGTAAATGTAATCTGTGTTTTCTCATGGCCTTAGGTGACTTCTTTGAAAGGGTTATTCAAACCCCAAATGGCCCACAGGTTTAGAACTGCTGCCTTTAATAGTTGAAAACATAGCCGTATGTGGTAGAGATGCGGGAATTGGTGTAAGTATGCTTTTGTCTAGATAAGTGAGTTACATTATGACTGCCTACTACAGTGTTGTCTTAGATCCCCAGAAAGCAGGAAATGACTGAAAACTTACCACCAAATATGCCTTTCTCATTGGCAGGAAGTCTTATTCAAGCTATGTAGCAAGAATGCTGTCAGTGTGAATGAGCGTCATTTTGTGAGATGACTCACACCAACTTACTTCTGTCTTTGACAAAACATTTATCCCTGTGCTTTGCTGATATTCTTCTATCCAGAATGGTCTTTGTACAGTGAGAGTTTGGGTAGCGGTTCTATTGAAAGGCAATTTCATCAATTTGCTGTCTAGTACCAAATAGTCTGAGCAGGTTGTATTTATTTAGGAATATACATGTATATGTATATCCATATAAAAACAATTAATGAAACAAGAGGCCATTAATTTGAAAGAGCAAAGAGGAATAAATGGAAGGATTTGAAGGGAGAAAGTGGAAGGAAAAATTATGCAAATTATATTACAATTTCAAAAACATGAAAGGTCTTGTTGAGTCTGAGAACTATTGTTTCCTCAGAGTTGTCTGCCACTTTATAAGCTTATCTTCACCTTCTCTGCATAGATGCCTGAGCCCTGAGGAAAGGGGTTTGACACAGACATCTCATTTAAGGCTCAGTCTATGCATGTTGCTCACTTTGTGCTAAGCACCTCCTACTGCAAGAAGATTCTCTCCTGAGATCTCAGAGATGAACTCTCCTGTGAGTATAGCAATTCATCATTGCGAGTCCTTTCCTTGCTATACACATTGAGCAGAATAATTGTAATAAAGTAGACTTTCCTCTAGGCTCCATGTCTAATTCCATCTAATGATTTTGGCCTTGTTCACAATGTCAGGTACATGTTCCCTCTAGTGGGACAGACCTTAAATACAATCAAAAGGTGGTTGGTTACTGTGTAACATTTGCTCTACTGTTTCACCACTGTAAGGCCACTTACAGGCATGTCAGTATTGTAGATCACCATGTTTGTAGCTGAGTGACCCTAATATTCTCCTCCAGCAACATGTATAATACCTCTCAGGACTGTGAGTGCTGCTCAGTAGGTGTGAAGGTTCTAGTTGAGCAGTAGTTCAATTTCTCTGTGTTTTGTGCAGTGTCTTCAGCAATGAGGCCTTACTTTGAGGGGAGGGCATTGTGAAAGGTAACCAATGGCATTGAAAATAATCTGTAATTTGGGGCCTATCTATGGAACCTTTGGCCAACTACTCAAAAAGTTATAACCCATTCCCAATCAAATGGTCAATGATGTCAGTATAATGTGGATCTTTCATTTTCCTACAAAATTTTACCTTTTTTCTTTAAATCAGATGCTTAAGAATTAATTTACATATTTTATAACCTAAAATTTTTTTGAGGTAACCAAATCTTCCATTTACTCTAATCTTTCTTTAATAGGAAATGTAGCATGCCTACTTAATTTTACTAATAATTTATTAATATTTCTTAAGTTTTAGATACACATTTATCACTACCTGAGTGATATATAGTGATTCAGGCCAAGGTGAGGTAGGAACGAAAAAGAAAACAGAGAGGAGCTGGAAAGGTGGTTCTATGGGTAAATGTGTCTGCCACCAGGCATGGGGACCTGAGTGAGTTCAATATCCATGTGAAATATACATGACAGAAGGAAAAACTGGCTCTGAAAAACTGTCCTTTATCATGCACCATGACATAGACCCACATACCTTAATAAATAAGCAAACAAACAAAAATAAATTAAATGTAATAAATTATCAATCAATAATTTTAAAAATATAGAATGGGTTAATGGAAGATATGTTTGTTTGTTTTTTTTTATAGAACACCAGCTCTGCCAGTAGATTAAGGGTTTAGAGTAAAGGCTGTGCAGTCAGAGTAACTAGGAATAATGCCCAGGTTCAAAGAGCGTGTGACATCATAATTCCAAATTTGGGTCTACTGAGGCTTTGATGTGTATCTCTATCATTGTGGGGAAGTACAGGGAACTAGATAGCCCGAGGCAATAGAGAGCTTATGAAGAGTGAAGAGTGAGGAACCAGGGATGCTAAAGCAGAGAATGATGTCAATAGTAGAGATAAAAAGGTCCAGCTGAAAAACTTGTTGGACAGCCCACTAAAATCTCCTCGATGGCCAAAGGCTCCCAGCAGCAGCCAATACACTTTGGTTGAAACAGTGGATTTGTAGCTTGAGAATCATGAATATAGAATAACATTACCTTACATTAAAATTAAATGTACTAACCGTGAATAAAAGCTCAAAACTGCCAGAAAATGAAACCTGCAGGAAAATGGACATGTCTGGAAAGTATGATATTAAGCAAGACGACCCAAACTCAGAAAGAGAAAACAAAAACAATGTGATACATCTCATAGAAGACCTAGCCTGTGATACCAGTGATATTGGCATATGTCTATATATCTATATATCATATATTTATATATCTATATGTTTATATATAGATATCTCTATATAGATATCCATATATATAATCTATATATCTATATATCTCTAATCTATATCTATGTCTATATCATCTATCTCTATCTCTATACCTATGTGTTTGTGTATGTGTGGGTGTTATAAATGTGGGTAAAGCTTAAAAAACTAGGACAGAGTGGGGAAACAGTGATAAGGAAGACAGCTGAACAAAAGAGCACGAGGGTCCTGAAGGAGGAAAATGGTCAGGAGTGAAGCTGTTCCAAGGGAGATCAAACAAAGCAAGAAGGTGGAGGCCTTAACGGGGAGGAAGACTTGAATAAAACAGATTTTTGTCAGTGTTATAAAACATCTTACATTTTTATGTTAATTATTTTTACTTCAAACGTGTAATGTCATACTTTCTGATTGCTCTCTATACCAGTTAGGCAATAAGATTTTCATACAGTGCCCAATACTGGATAGTATTTATTTTGTAGTGGGAAGAGGCTTCTAATCTCCATATTCTTCTAATATCTGCCCTATCACTTGAGTATACTCAGCTATTCTTGGACATTGTACACAGAAACCACACACTGATGGGAATAATAAAAGGTTCTGTCTTTCAGGCTCACACAGCACACACTGGGGCTTTGAACTATGTCTTGTCATTTTCCTCCCGGTACATCTCTCTCTAGACCATCAGCTCATCCTGGGCTGGGTCAGCTCCTTGCTTTCCTGTTTCCCTACTGTGGCAGAGTGTCAATAGTGTAATAATTCCTCATAAGTGTTTGAGGAAAGGAGATGAGATGAGACTGAGATACTGTGGAGACCAGGTCTTGCATTTTCATGTTTGTCCCACATATTGGACCCAGAGATGTTCATTTATTTAGAGTGAGACACTAGGATACACGGATAGCGAGAATACATCAGCCTTTGTTTCTGCAAAGTGTTCAGTGATATGTGAGGTTCAATAATCACCTTGATTCATTTTAGCACTTAGCAAGCACAATTAATTCATTTGCTTCAATTATGTAAAGCTATTTGAGAAAAAAAACATTAGCATGCATTCTCTATTGCTTAATTTCCAAAGATCTTGATTTCATGTTCGGACCTTCACAACTTCTTTGTGTGTGTGTGTGTGTGTGTGTGTGTGTGTGTGTGTTCATGATGAGCCAGAAAGCCTTCACCTCTGCCTGCATGTAAGCTCTAATGCCCTCCCCCATACACACTCAGAACCACCCTCAGAAATGAAAGAGATGATAAAGAACATGCATACAACCCATTGTCACTCACAAGGCACGCCCACGCAGAACCTTGCATGTTCATCATCATAACATAGGAAGCAGAGTTACAGCTACAGCATCTCCATTGTCACCAAAGAAAAGGTCTGATTGAAGAGAAAGCTCTTTTCTTCACTGTACAGAACTTCCTAAATTCAGTCAGAGCCTGAATTTGTAACATCAATGTTTTTGGTTCTGAGTAATGGGCACTTTTCTATCACAATATTCTACTTTTCTAAAATGGCCACTCATATCACTTCTAGCAATTATATGATAATTCCTAAGTAAATCTATGGGTCTCTAATCTCTATTACCTATCATTTCAGTATTTATCCCATTGGAAAAAAAAAATTACCCTACAGGGGCAAATGAACTCATCTTTAAAATGGGGAATAAAAGGAGCCTCGTATCTGGTCTCTGAATGATAGCCATGTCTTCGCCATCCTGGACCACATCCCCTTCACTGCTACAGATGACATCATTCTTCCATCTATAACCTTGTTTTTCCGTGCACTCCTCACTCCAGAGTAGCTCTGGAGAGGACACTTTGAGCCAGAATTCACCAACACCTTGTAACACCTGTGATTGTTTGTTTTGCACTTGAGGCATCAAATCTTGAAAGATAAAAAGAATTAAATTTGTTACAATATTTTTACAGTATCTCCTCTGTCACTGGAGTCTGAACAGTCTCCCAGCAGCACCTTCTGACCCTAAGTGTCCCTTCCTCACAAGCTATCCTAATTAGGATAATCTTCCTTAGCTAACACAATGCCCTAACTTTGGGATTCAGATGGCCAGAGATCCAAGGGTCTTCTTTCCTTCCTAGCTACTTCAGTTAACTCTGCTCCATGCTTGGACTCAAGGAGGTAAGTGTGGTTGGAGGGAAGGCTGAGCTCTAGCAAATTTCAAAATTGAAGTGTGTTTCCCCACACTTCCAAAGGACAAACGACACTCCCATTAAATCTGCATTTATAGAGCTGTTGGAGGTGAATTTAAATGAATCGTAGTAGAGCAAAAACTAGCCAAGGTTCCTTTCTGTAATTTGGGCAGAACTACCAATAAGGACATAATTTAAAAACTGCACTAGCTATACAGTATCCTCTGCATAGAAAAATTATTAATATTCCCATGCTGCTCACCTCAGCTTTACAATGTTTGTCGCCTTTTCAAATAACCTTCACCACCTCCCCCATGTTAACAATGAAAGTCACATCCCAATCTGAATTATAGAATCTGGAGTATACTACTTTGTATCTAGAAAGTTGATGAAATCTGTGCCTTAGAATGTGACGTCAGGTCACACTTAACCTTGCCACTGATCTTTTTTCTTTTCTTTTCTTTTCTTTTCTTTTCTTTTCTTTTCTTTTCTTTTCTTTTCTTTTCTTTTCTTTCTTCTTCTCTCCTCTCCTCTCCTCTCCTCTCCTCTTCTCTCCTCTCCTCTCCTCCTTCCTTCCTTCCTTGTCTTTTCTTTTCTTTTTTAAATTACATTTTCATTATACTGATGTACTTGGTAGCTGCTGTTTAATGGCTACAGAATATCAGTTTGAAAACCATGGGAACATTCTTCAAATCAATGTCAGTCAAGACCACACCCTCAGCAGCACACTGACTAAAAGTGGAATGATCAGTGCCATTCACCTGCTCTACAGGTTAAGGGGGTAAAGCTTATGCTGTCTGTCTTTGATCCTGTTAATAAAACATAAAATAAATGCCAAAAAAGAAGAAGAAGAAGAAGAAGAAGAAGAAGAAGAAGAAGAAGAAGAAGAAGAAGAAGAAGAAGAAGAAGAAGAAGAAGAAGAAGAAGAAGCTGGAGTGTGGCCACACTAATGAACCTCAAATACCATTGCAATGTTGTGAAAGGAAAAAAAAACCTCCTATAATCACTTCTATAAATTTTGCGGTAGCAAACTATACTCAGGTCTATACCTGGTTTGTTTCATAGCCCTTGATACCTGTGATATGGCTATGCATGTCCGGGTGTTTGTATATGTATATATGCATCGCTATGTAGAGAGATAATGGATTTTTAATCCAGGAAAAGGATTCTCCTTTTTTGAAAGTCTAAATGAAGATTTGCTGTCAACTGAGATACATCTAACTTTCTGACAGGTGCAGGGAGTTGAATCCCCAAAGACTAACACTTTCCCTTTTCAGAGCCATTTCCTATCTGTGTGACCCTCTGGGAGAACCTAGCAATATTCTGTGCATTTATAATGGTTAAAATAACCCAGAAGTGTCTATTTATGCACTTTCTAGAGCTGAATTGGACCAGTAGTAAATGGTATTTGATTCTCTTTCTTTGGAAGTATAGGATCTTCATAAAGACTCTCAAATATATTCTAGGTCAACCTTTATAAACTACAAAACAAGATATTTGTCAAGCGATTTTTTTTAAAAAATTTCAATTTTTGTTTGGTATATGAGTGATTTCCTGGGGAAAAATAAAACTTTAAAATAATATTGTAAGTAAATGTACTTATATCTAATCCTTAGTCAGAGAAAGAATACAATGAAATAATGAAATAAAAATATCACAGTAATTTTAGACATGCTAAGAAATGAGCCAGGCATAGTGGCACAGTCTTGTGATCTCAAGACTTAGAGAGCCAAAGTCATCTAGTTCTATATCTGAGGTTCTCCAACCCCCTGGGTTATAAAGATCTTGTTCCAGAAAACCAAGAGAAAATGAAGCTATTCCATTGTCTCACATTGGAGATAGCACACCAGAGCTTCAGAAGCTCAACCCACATGTTCACGACATGGCCACATAGTTGATATCTCAGACAGCAAGGCACAAAATTCCAAAAGAGCTTCATTGCGACAGTCAGTGACTGTTTAGCATCCAGAAGAGAGAGGAATCCTCACTCCACGATGTGCTAAGGATAAAGGTACATTGTAAACTTTTATGTATCTTTTTCATAGGAGGTAAATCGACCATGAATATCCAAGTACATATGTTGACACAAAGACGATGAAACTCCTAGAGAGTCAAAATTATTTCTTTTGCTCTCCTACCTCATTCTGTTCAGTTCTAGTTAACAATAGCAGCAGTAGCAACAAAATACTGAAGTGCTTCCAAACACTCACATTTCAAAAAAGGAGAATCCTTTTCATGGATTAAAAATCCATTATCTCTTTACATAGCGATGTATATATACATATACAAACACCCGGACATGCATAGCCATATCACAGGTATCAAGGGCTATGAAACAAACCAGGTATAGACCTGAGTACAGTTTGCTACCGCAAAATTCATAGAAGTGATTATAGGAGAAGGCAAGGGATCAACCTAATTTTACATCAGCTAACTAATGAATAATTATATACAGTGGAAAAATATTCAGTCATAAAAATCCTGTCATTTGCAGCAACATGAAAAGAACTCGGGGACATTACACTATGTGAAATAACTAAATTCTGGATAAGCACATGTTCTCAGTTATGTGGACATTAAAACTATAACTTAAAGATGATGAGACCTAGGCAATGACTACCAAAATTAGGAAGAACGTAGAGGCAGAGGGGATGGAAAAAGGAGGATTGACAGATACAAGTTGCTGATGAACCAGAACAAGAACTTCTAATATTTATAGAAAGAATAATTATGGTTGCCAATAACTGGTAAGATAAATCTAGATACTTAATAGAACTTAAATATTCCCCAAACACAATAGAATAATATTTGAGGTGATAGATATTATGATGACTCTAATCTTCCCATGGATGGTACAAATAAATGGAAATGTCACCGATACACCCCCACCCAAAGTACAGACATTACCATATATGAATTTTAAAAACAAATCTTTAAAAGATGGATGTGACATACATGTACAAATGAAATATTATTCAATATTACGAAAGGAAACCCTGCTGCTTTTACTGACATGGATGAACCTTGAAAGCATATACCAAGTAAAATAAAGCAGGCATGGAGATTAAAATGCCGGATGATCTCACTCATGTGAAGTCCATCAAACTGAAGCTCATTAAAGCAGAGAGTGAGCCGTGGTTGCCAGGGGTGGATACACAGCCATGTAGGGCAGTGAATGTATTTTTAAGTGACTATGGTAACCCTGTCAAAATATGTATATGTATTAAGACATTGCTTTGTATACTTTAAATTTGTATAATTTTGTGTGTGTGTGTGTGTGTGTGTGTGTGTGTGTGCGCGCGCGCGCTCTCTCTCTCTCCCTGGGGCAGGAGGGGGCGCACAGAGTCCAGAATAAAGAGTCTGGTCTCCTGAAACAGGAGTTGCAGGCAATTATGAGCTATGCAATGTGGGTGCTGGGAATCAAACTCTAGACCTTTGGAAGAGCAGCAAGTGCTCTTAACCATTGAGCCATCTCTCAAGCTCTTAAATACACACACACACACACACTAAATTTAAAAATGTCAAAATTTAAATCAGATATCAATTAAGATTGAAAGAATAAAACATTTTACATCTTGATATCCTCCAAGTCATTTGGAAACATACAACCAAGTTTGCTCTCTGAACAGAATTGATGGAACACCGACTTTTACCTTATTATCTCTCTTTAAAATCAGTGAGATAGAGCTGTCAAAGATGGCCCAGTAGGCAAAGTCATTTGCTGTGCAAACATGATGTCTTGAGTTGGATGAGTGGAACACATGGTGAAAGGAGAAAACCAACTTCTGAAAGTTTCCTTGACCCCCACACAGGTGCTGTGAACTTGGCACAACCACATTCATATACATACCAGACATGCCAATACAATAATATTGATACTAATAATAAGTAATAATAAATAAATAATAAATTTCATGTATTAGTCATACTAAATTAATCAATAAAATGTTCAAACTTTTACTTTTTTTTTGTTGTTGCTATTGTTGTTTTTGAGACAGAGACCCTCTCAGGATGGCTAGAGATCTACTTGGAGATCTGCCTGCCTCTGTTTCTTGAGTACTGGGTTTAAAGGCATGTCTCATCACACAAGGCTTAAATTTAGACTCTTTATACAATTAATTTTGTCTCATAATCGGTTACAGTATCTGCTATGCAACTAGTAATGTAATAATTGCCTTGGAAGACAAGGATGCAGACAGAATACATGCATTTGTGGGTTATTAACCACATAATAATTTTAATGACCTATGAATTTATGAAAAGGCAGAAAATATTTAACTTGTTTCTAACCCTCTGTGTATAAGATGAGAGAGAGAGAGAGAGAGAGAGAGAATGATGATGATGATGATGATGATGGGAGAGGAAAAGAGAGAGGGAGGCAGAGAGAACATTAGTGCCCCATAAATGTGTATAGATCATTTAAACTATTATCAGAAAAAATAATGAACTTTGTAAGTTATTAAAGCACTAAGATTACATTATTTTGATGAAATGCTTGATGTTAATTCACTGCAATACGATCATAAGTAACACTTGAGTATATGAACCATCCTTGTCAAAGTAAATGAACAAAACACTATTTTGATGTAGGGCCCTTGAACTCCTTTATGGCATGGGCTTTGTTTACATTGTAATTTTCAAAATTAAGTCATCTACATGGTCCCCTGGTGTGAATTAACAAGTGGCTCTTAATCAATGTTTCATGTTTTCCTTCAGTAAGCCCACGGAGGCAACAGCGCCTGTTTTCCTTCTTGATGTGTAAAATTAATGTAGACAGTGAGTCTTTCTGCTTGGCTAGGAAGACCGTGTTTTTACATTATGTACTGTTTACCGCAGTTTCAGAATTTTCCCTCCATATATTCAGAGAAAAAAGCAAAAGGAGAAAAAAAAGCAAATTTGCTCTCTTGTTATGAAACACAGAGCAATGTACATGTAATAAAATAATTCCACCATTTTTCTATTGAAAGTGTTATATATTTTTCTCTAATCAATTACACAATGATGTGTGAACAACTATCCCAGTGCAATGTGCTGCCCACACAACTCACCAGACAATAACTGATCAAAATTTGCAGGTTTAAGCCTTCAACTCTCCTATTTGAAAGACCCCAAAATATCTATTTTGAAGTCTCTTTTTCTTCCTAAGTAAGACTTGGCAATGGTTTCAGTAAAGATAAAAAAAAGAATTTTTGAAAGGGCAATGCAGTGTAGGAAATACAACATGAAACAAAAAGAGACATCAGTAGTTTCAAAGCCAGTGTTTCATGGTGGATTGTCATTATTTATTGGAAAAGCCAAGTGCGCACCCAAGTAGCGTCTCGTTGGTTTCAAGGACATAAGAGAATCTGAAGATAAGCCATGAATGTAATCAGGGAAATATGTAGGAGTGGGAGGGAGCACACCTGTTGCCATAGATTCAAAAAGCCGCGTGTTCAAAGACAGGAAAGAACAAACGTGAAAATAGCAATCTATTTCTGTGTTCTCAAAGCATCAGAAGGAAGCTAGAACTAACAGAAATGATGGGCCTGAACTAATTGGATCTTAAATCAAGATCAAAATGCAGCATGCATTATCCAGAAATGGAGCAGTCTAATTTAGTAATTACGGGATTCTCTTCAGTCGATTCCCTCACAGCTCTCAGGGTTGCAGGCAGCAGCCCCACCCCCACGCCCCCTGGGATGGCACAGCCTTCTCAGTTTTTGCTGTTAGGAAACTTCCATCAATGCACTGTTTCAATTTTTCATTCCCTCTTATCTCTCCTGAAGGATCACTTTTGCCGAATACTGTTTCCAATCAATAGGATAAAATGGTATCCGTAAGTACAATTTGGAAATTATTACACATATACTCATTTCTGGTAAATTCTGCTTTGAGTCTGGGAACTTTAACCCTTTTATTTTTCGGCACAACCATTTTCTTTGAAGTTTCTTTTCTTCATCAGTAGGACGTGGGTAACAGTCTCCGTACAGGAAAACAGGAGAGGGAGGCGTGGGCAGGGACACGCCTGTTGCCTGCGTTTGTCAAAGCCAGATCTTCAAAGCCAGGAAGGGTTGAAGGTAAAAACACTAATGCTCCTTCGGTGTTCTCAAAGCCACCAAGAAGCTAGAACTAACTGGAATGATGGATCCGGACTAGCTGGATTTTAAACCAAGTTCAAAACGTAGCGGAAAATATCAAAAATCAGAGCAGGAAAAAAACCGTTTTGTTTTGTTTTTAATATAAAATGCCCCCCATTGTTCATTACAGCATACTAAGGGAAATAGATCACCTACCCCTGAGCTTCTGGTCCTGAATGGAATTTCTGACCTGACTCCACAAGATGCTGAGGTCTGGAAGGACCACTGACTGTAGCAATATTTGGACAGCTAAGCAGATGAGTACACATGTCTTCAGCTTTCAAATCTGGTTGGATCGAACAAATGTAAACCATATGAGCCAATGACACATATTTAAGATTATAAAACAAATAAAAATGAAAAATTGTTGCAATCTGGGCTTGGATTCCATATTATCTGCATCATAAAATGATGTATGCATGTATAAAATTTACTATTAACAGAAAGATGTTGCAATCATCACAGTATACCAGAGAGTCAGAAAACATTCATAATTTCTAGATAGATTTATATTTTATCTACTGACTACTCTGAAACCTTGAGAAAGATATTAAAGCTTCAATAAACCTCAGTTTTCTTTTCTTCAGAATGAGACCAATACTGCAATCATATAGTGCTTTATGTGTTCAATAATATGAAAAATGTAAAGTTCTTAAATATATCTCAACATAGTAAGTGTTACTCGTATGATAACAAAACCATAGTCCTTTCTTTTTGTTCTAACAAAGTGGAAGAATAAAGGACTGTACATGGGTGAAGGTAATGTACTGCTCTTGGAAGGATACAGTATTATTACAGGGAAGAAGTCAGAATTGCCACTAATGGCTATGGGTTCCACATGTGAGTGGACTAAGGTCATTGTTTGGTGCTGTGGGTATTTTTGAAATATTTGGTTAATTAAACCAGAGAACCAAAATCAACCCCATACTGCAGCACATACCCATGTCCTCTCTGCTGACATTTTCTCTCTTTAGGGGAAACTCTACTGAAGGCAAAGTATGATGTATAAACTGTATAGTGAAGTGGCCCAATATGATAGAAGGACAGGATTTCATTTTGAATATTTTTGTGTGGAACAATCCACAGGTGTACATTTCCAAAGTAGGGACTTATGCCTGCTACTGAGGAAGCCTTTCTTACACCTGTAGACAAGATACCTTCTCCTCTCAGCGACAAATTTGGCTTTCAACTCCTTTAGAAGTGGCTAGTGTTTGTCTTCCATGATTTCTGCTCATTTCAGAAATATGCTGTACAAGCAAAGTCAGGCCAAGCTTTCTTAACTTAGGGGACAACTTCTGGGGGATGATTCACACAGGATCCATTTCTATTTAATTTTATAAATTAACCCTGGAAGGGATCATCATTATTGTCGCCTGTGACATGATGAACACCTGTTTTTGCTGTGTACAGGGAAACAGGGTAACCTATGGTTAAAATCTAGATACCGGAGCAAGATGGTATGTTTATAGGCTTAATCTACCACTAACTATTCTGTAAACATGTTCAAGTTGTTGTCCCCATGCCTCATCTTCCACTGCTATAAAATGGAATAATTACAGCTGCTCATGGTACTTTATAAAAGGATTAATGTGGCAAAGTAAGAAAGCAGCATAAAGCAATTTGGAAATATTCTGTAATAATTGCATCACATCGCATCAATAATTACCTGTTAATCATGTGAGAGACTTGTACAACCATCACCTGACACTAAAAATCAATCATTTGCTTAGTATTACATACTTTCTCAGAAATCACAATACAAGAAGTTAAACAGCAATGCTTCTTCCTCAAAAAAATAAGATAAAATAAAATAAAATCAGATAAGATAAAATAAAATAAAATAAAGCATCTTGAAGACATCTCAGAATCTCATCCTTTCTTGTCATTCGGACATTCTTCCATTCACTCAGCCACTACCTGTTTGTCAGCTCTGTTCATGCCTGGTTACCTCCTGGACACTAGGATTCCGACCACCATAGAACACAGTCAGGAAGGACTTCATCATTTCTCAAGTCTTAGTAATGGTATCATTACTACGAGGATATTCTCAGCCTTCCAAACAATTTACACACTAGCTTGCTAAGAACTATCATGTATGATGAGCTAACCAGTACCCCGGAGCTCTTGACTCTAGCTGCATATATATCAAAAGATGGCCTAGTCGGCCATCACTGGAAAGAGAGGCCCATTGGACTTGCAAACTTTATATGCCCCAGTACAGGGGAATACCAGGGCCAAAAAGGGGGAGTGGGTGGGCAGGGGAGTGGGGGTGGGTGGATATGGGGGACTTTTGGTATAGCATTGGAAATGTAAATGAGTTAAATACCTAATAAAAATGGAAAAAAAAAAAAACACTTTCTATTTTCTTTTTAAAACAGAAGTGGTTTCCCTGGAGCCAAAGTTACTGTAAACAACACAGTGCAGGTGCGGGAACTGAATTCCAGGTGGAAGAGCAGGAAAAGAAG
Source organism: Mus musculus (assembly GCF_000001635.26). Classification (NCBI taxonomy): domain Eukaryota; kingdom Metazoa; phylum Chordata; class Mammalia; order Rodentia; family Muridae; genus Mus; species Mus musculus. The sequence goes on from NC_000079.6 coordinate 116,609,570, forward strand.
CAAGTGCTCTTAACCTCTGAGACATCTCTTCAGCTGCACATTCCTGATGCTTTGTTGTTGTTGGTTTTTTTTTTTTAAGCAGAAGCATATTTTACATGGTTTGATCATGTATTTAAATTTTGCTTGAGTTCAAGATAAATATTGATGGAGAGCGAATATTTTACTATGTCTTATGTGGTTCCAGGAAAAGAATAACATTTTTACCTCAGAAAGATTCTCCAGGCTTACATGTGTTCACAATTATCTGGATCAATATATAATGTTACAAAAATTGTACTTCAAGAAACTGGAAACAGCACATTTAGTTTCTTATGTTTGTAGTTTTCTCTTTACTCAGGGGAAAACCAGAAATTCATGTTGTTGCTTTCTAAGATGTGGTGTTCAGCCATGATGAAATCAGAATGTTTATAAAGCAAGAACTAATATTAGACTTAGAATATTTGAGCTTCAGGACATAAGGAGAAAAAAATGTGTTGAAATTAACCTCTTGACACAAACAAGTAAAAAACTGAATAAACAGAAAATCGTTATTTAATGCTCCCAGCAAAAGATACCACTACACTGTGATCTATACCAGCCAATTCACAAAAAAGGAAAAAGAAAGAGAAATGACTTTCATTTATACAAGGTTTTCTGCCCAGAGAAAACTTCTAGACTTCAGGTCAGAACAGACAGAGGCTGGCAGCCTCTCTAGATGAAAACAAGGGTAGGATTTGTTCAGCAATTGATAGGAGGAGCTGTGCAGAGACCAAATGCAGAATAAATATAGATGTCCCCTTCTATCTTCAGCTTAATAGAAATCTATACACTGAGACACTGGGCAAGAACTTTTTTTTTAATTAGGTATTTTCCTCATTTACATTTCCAATGCTATCCCAAAAGTCCCCCATAATTGTTAACTTCCACACTCACGTAAGGTCAAGGATTGTTTAAAAAAATACCACTGTCTGAAACAGACAAGTCAGCCTGGAAATTTAGAGCAGCCAAAGATCCATCTCAGCACGGGGCTGAATTAGCCCTAGGGCAAGAAACAATGTATCCTTAAAATAAATCTTGACAACAGGCCCAAAACAGATAAAGCTTTATCAAAAGAACCTACCATCTGCCGAAACAATTCAAATACTCTTGATTAGAATTTTTTAAAAATCCAGCATATAGCTGAGGACTAGAGAATTGGTCTTCTATGGAGATGAACCCAGCTTGTTATCAGATATAAGCAATCACACCAAAATCATATATGTGTGTGTGTTTGTGTGTGTATGTGTGTGTATATATATATATATATATATATATATATATATATATATACACACACACACACAAGCAAATAAATAGAGAGTAGGTTGTATTTATATGTCTGTGCATATGCATACACATAGTAATATCAAAGACCAATAGTATATTTGAGAGGGAGGAAAAGGTGCATGACGTAGGAGAAATTGGTATCCTCCATATGTGTGTTGCTAATGCCTGGTACCTTCCTGGGCAGTAGGATACAGAGCACTACGGAACACAGTGGACACTTCAGTCACTTCTTGATAATTTCTCAGACTCTTCCTTATGGCATCATTAGTACAAAGAGATTTTCAACCTTCTCAAGAGCTCACACATTAGCTTACTAAGAAATAGCATGTATTATTAAAGTAGTCCCGATTTCCTTTGTATTTAGTGTTAAGCAGAACCTGCACATATATGCATTCAAAACTTAAAATTCAAAAAAAAACCTGTTGATTTACCACAAGGTTGTAGGTAAATGTCAACAGTACTTTCTACACAGACATATATTGACCCAGAACATTAATTAATAAATATGTTTCCAAACATGCATTCAAATCAGGTCATCCTAATCTCCTTTTCCAGATGCACAGCTTTGCTGATGCCCTGCATTGTGACTGCTCTGCTCATTAAGAAAACAAAAGAAGAATCAAGGAATGCAGATGGGAACCAATCATTTCCAGACACACTGAGTAAGAAATTTCTCAGATTTTGGGGTTATGGTTAACCACAGAATACTTTAGTCTACTATCGCTGTTGATAGGATGAAGTTAACAGGGTAGTGGTTCTCAACCTGTAGGTCAGGCACCCCATGGGGGCCACATACCATATGTCCTGAACACTAGATACTTACATTATAACTTATAGCAGTAGCAAAATTTACACTTATGAAGTAGCAATGAAACACTATCATGGTTGGGGGTCACCATAACATTGAAGAACTTTACTGACCAGTAACAGTGTTAGGGAGGTTGAGAACCACAGCTCTAGGGAAAGCCAGAATTTGCAATCTGTTTCAGCTTTTGTCACATTTGTTCTCATTTATACAGAAATGTTGATCTAAATCTTATTGTCAGAAATTTGGACGAAAGGATGGACTATCCAGAGACTATCCCACCCGGAGATCCAACCCATAATCAGCTACCAAACCCAGACACTATTGCATGTGCCAGCAAGATTTTGCTGAAGGGACCCTGGTATAGCTGTCTCCTATGAGGTTATACCAGTGCCTGGCAAATACAGAAGTGGATGCTCACAGTCATCTATAAGATGGAACACAGGGCCTCCAATGGAGAAGCTAGAGAAAGCACCCAAGGAGCTGAAGGGGTCTGCAACCCTATAGGTGAAACAATAATATGAACTAACCAGTACCCCCAGAGCTTGTGTCTCTAGCTGCATATGTAGCAGAAGATGGCCTAGTAGGCCATCACTGGGAAGAGAGGCCCCTTGACATTGCAAACGTTATATGCCCCAGTACAGGGGAATGCCAGGGAGTGGGAGTGGGTGGGTAGGGAAGCAGGGCGGGGAGGAGGGTATAGGTAACTTTCGGAATAGCATTTGAAATGTATATAAAGAAAATATCTAATAAAAAAAGAAATAAAAAAAAGAAATTTGGTTCATTTTACCCAATATCCTCACAGTCCTTCAACCTACTAATGTATTTTTGAACTTGACAATCAGAGACCAGGGATTAAATGATGATTCCTAATTAATTGTCTATTAGTTCCTCTGGTTTTCAAAATTGTCACTAGCCTTAATGCACTGTGGAAGATTCTTCTAGAAGTGTTGAGATTGTGCAATGCTCTTATTTCACAAATGAACAAATGGACATTGATAATTAATGCATAAACCCTACAGCTGCAATTTGACACTCGGAAGTCCCATCCCTTGCTTTCTGCTATGCACTGAAGGAAACGAATTAAATTATAATTGTTTTCAAAGAGTATGTGCCTTTTCTTTAAGAGTAAAGAGCCTGTCTTAGTCAGGGTTTCTATTCCTGCACAAACATCATGACCAAGAAGCAGTTGAGGAGGAAAGGGTTTATTCAGCTTACACTTCCACACTGCTGTTCATCACCAAGGAAGTCAGGACTGGAACTCAAGCAGGTCAGGAAGCAGGAGCTGATGCAGAGGCCATGGAGGGGTGTTCTTTACTGGCTTGCCTCCCCTGGCCTGCTCAGCCTGCTCTCTTAGAACCCAAGACTACCAACCCAGGGATGGCACCACCCACAAGGAGCCTTTCCCTCTTGATCACTACTTGAGAAAATGCCTTACAGCTGGATCTCATGGAGGCATTTCCTCAACTGAAGCTCCTTTCTCTGTGATAACTCCAGCTGTGTAAAGTTGACACAAAACTAGCCAGTAAATAGACCACCATGCATACATGGTATCAGCACTCACATGATTTCTTTACTTGCTTGCTGATTGCAACAATCTCCTTCTTAGAACAGGAGTTCAAAGGCATCTATAGTTGTTCTCTAAGGAAGTGCTAGAAGATGTCCTAGAATATTGCAGTCTCTCAATCAGTAGTTTTAGGTTTGTGGATAAATTTTCCTTTTGCTCATCTGAAGTTATGAAGATTCTTTGATTTCCAAACCATACATCCTTAATATCATTTGTGACGTATCAGACGACCTGATACATAACTTCAGTTTTTCAAATCAAATCAAATCCTGGTATTCAGATAATACCAAATAATACCCCATACAAGCAATATTATATAGACTCTTCGGGTTGTATATATGTATTTAGGAATGTATGTGTGTATATATATATATTCTCACACACACACACACACACACACACACACACACACACACCACAAACACCACCACTATGGACAACATCAACAACAGTTAATGAAAAAAGGGGCCTTGATTTTTTTTTTTAAAAAGGACAAAAAAAAGATATATGGGAGGGTCTGGAGGGAGAAAACATAAGGATGAAATGATGCAATTATAGTCTCAAACACAAAATGAATTACTTTCAAAAATAATATTAGGTACTGCCTATGTACCACGATAATGACCAGCATGGCTAGATATACCTGGCAGGAGAAATGGGCTCACCAACATGGCCTTCTACTCACTCAGCTTGCCCAACTCCTGAATGTAAATCTGTCAGTAGCAGATACTAACATGGCACCATTCTCTGGGGTGACCAGCCAGAGATCTGGTAGCCATGTCCATCACAAAATGGACAACAAGTTGTGTTTAGTAGAGTAGCTACTTATTCCAAATTTGAATTTGCTTTTCCTGAATGCAGTGCTTCTGCCAAAACTACTTACCAAACACCTATCCATCATCACAGTATTCCACACAGCATTGCTTCTAACCAAGACAACTCACAGCGGGAGAAGTGTGACAATGGACCCTTATTCATGGAATCCACTATTTGTTTTTTCCCATCATGTTTCTCATCATCCTGATAAAATGGCAGAATGGACCTTTAAAAATGCAATGTGGTCTAACTTCTCCATTGGGGTCTCTGCGTTCAATCCGATGTTTGGCTGCATGCATCTGTATTGGTCAGGCTCTGGTCAGCAAGTGCTTCTTGTCATCAGCAAAAGTGTCTGGGTTTGGTGTCTGCAGATGGGATGGATCCCTAGGTGTGGTGATAGCACTTGAAGTGTAAATATATAAAATAACCAATAAAAATGAAAAAATAATAATAAATTAAAGTACTGTTAAATGCAATAAATGCAATGTGGTGCTTTGAATAGGTATAGCCCTCATAGACCCATGTGTTTGAATGCTTAGCCCATAGAGAATTTCACATTAAGAAATGAGGTCTTGTTGGATATGTGTACAGGCTTTGAGGTCTCCTATGCTCAAGCTACACCATGTAGCACACAGTCTTTTGCTGCCTGCAAATTGAGATGTAGAACTCTCAGCTAATCTCCAGCATATCTGCCTGCAGGCTGCCTTGCTTCCCAACCAAAACAATAGTGGACTAAACCTCTGGAACTATAAACCAGCCCCAATGAAATGTTTTCCTTCATAAGAGTTGCTGAAATCACTGTGTCTCTTTATAGCAATAAAACCCTAACTAAGCTACATATTTACAGTGAAAAAATACTAGGTGGCTGGAGCAGAGTTCCCCAGAAGATGGCTTCCAGTCAGCATTTGAGACATGTTACAGTTTCTCCCATAGCCTGGATTCTCAAGTCTGTCAAAGCTTAGCAAAGGGAGTGATTATATTCACTATAGCCTAGAATTTTTGTTTCCTGATAAGCAAATATGACCTTCAAGGAGTCACAATAAACATCCCATTGAACTAGAAGCTCAGACTTCCTCCTGGCCACTTTGGGCTTGGAACACCCTTAATCCAACAGGCTAAGAAAGGATAAGAATATTAGAATGGTGATTTATGCAGACTATCGGGGGCAAATTGGGTTATTTCTTTATAATGAATGTATGAAAGATTATGTCTGGAGTGCAGGAGATCCTGTAGGACAGTGGTTCTTAACTTTCCTAATGCTGCAACCCTTTAATACAGTTACTCATGCTGCAGTGACTCCCAACCATAAATTTTTTTTCACTGCTACTTCATAACTATAATTTTGCTACTGTTGTGTGTTTTCTGATGCGATTGTGTAGCAAGTTGACAAAGGTTGAATTTGTGAAAAGCAATCTTGGTTGTCAAGTTGACTGCATCTGGTATCAATTAAAAGCCAGGCTTCTGGATGCACCTGTGAGGGATTCTCTTGATAAGATCAATCAGGGTTGGAGCCTCGTCCTTCTGAGTTCTCCAGGAATCCCCTATGAACCTAATGCCAAACCAAGAAGGCTGAGGCAACCAGAACCATGGACTGAAAACAAGTATCAGATATATCAGTCATGATATATCCACTGCTGGATGTCTGTACTCCTACAGCCTGTAAGCTAGTCTAATAAATAACATATACATTTATTCTACCAGTTTGGTTCCTTTGGAAAATCCTAACATAGAATGCAATAGTGGTACTCACATCTTGATGGTAACCAACAGCTGTCTAATTGAACTTAAGGTCCGCTCAGCAAAAGGGAAATTCTTCCTGGTACTGAAAGCATAGACAACTCCACAGGCAGATCATAAATCCCGTTGGAGAACCTAGTATTATCACTATACTAAATCAGTGTAATTTCTAGCAACATTCTAAATATGTATCCTTAATAGAGAGAAAAGTGTAGCCCTCAATCATTTGCGATGAATCTTCTCTTTGCAAATTATGAAAGACCATTAAAAAAACCCACAACCAATCAAAATGTGGAGAACAACTTCTTGTGGAATGCCCATCCCCAGCTGTTATACCTGGAACATAACTCCTGTGCCTATGGCTCGGGGAAAATCACAGAAGGCGGAAAGATTGTAGGGCTACATAACCGGGAAAGCTGCTATAAGATTGTGTCTCATAGAAATGGCTGGGAAACTTAACCCACTTTACCACAGCAACATGGCTGCCTAAACAAGACCTGAAGGAGTACAACATAAATAGATATGCTAAAATAGAAGAGGCAAAATCTCACTGATAAAGCACCACAGGCAACTAAGGAGTGTTGAAAGAGAGAAATAGCTTCCTCAGCACATAGCCCATTTTTCCCCAGTGCCAAACTGTTAGCCTTGAAGTTTTCTGCATACGAGTAATAACAAACGGACTGAAAAAGCTATAGTCAAATATTTATATATTTAATACACAAATATCACAAATATACATATGTATAGTCCGTGTGTATGTGTGTGTGTGTGTGTGTGTGTGTGTGTGTAAAATTAGGGAAAAGAGGTCATGAATTTGAGAAAGAGTAATGTGGGTATATAAAATAGTCTAGAAAAAACAAAGAGAAGTGTAATCATATTTTCATTAATTTAAAAGTAAGTCCAGGTAATGAATTAAGTTTTCTGAGAGCATGTTCTAAAGAGACACGAATAAGTATAATTTTTCTAAAGATCTACCTTGAGCAAAATTCTCCTAGTTCTCTCACTCCTAGTTTAGAAAAATCCCCTTATTTATGAAATCTACTCTGCTTCTTTCCTCTGCAAAAATTCTATTTTCGAAAACACCCTTATCAAAACTGCTGTACTTCGTCTAACTGATTCTGACTCAGACCCTTTAGATTCCTCTCTCATGGAAAGACCAGCCTGAATCTCTTTCCTCCCTCCCTCCTCAGATCTGCTAAGGTATCACGACCTTTAGTGACCTTAGTAAACTAGTGGGGAGGACTCGTTAACTAATACACAGCGACATCTTCATCCTAAAACCATGTCAACAACAAGCATGAACCAAGGAATGCTCTAAACTCTTACTCAATTCAACTTAAGGTGAGATTTAAGAATCCAGAAGATGTCCTGACCGGTAAGAAGGACACATGCTCCACTATGTTCATAGCAGCCTTATTTATAATAGCCAGAAGCTGGAAAGAACCCAGATGCCCCTCAACAGAGGAATGGATACAGAAAATGTGGTACATTTACACAATGGAGTACTACTCAGCTATTAAAAAGAATGAATTTATGAAATTCCTAGCCAAATGGATGGACCTGGAGGGCATCATCCTGAGTGAGGTAACACAATCACAAAGGAACTCACACAATGTGTACTCACTGATAAGTGGATATTAGCCCAGAAACTTAGAATACCCAAGATATAAGATACAATTTGCTAAACGCATGAAACTCAAGAAGAATGAAAACCAAAGTGTGGACACTGTGCCCCTTCTTAGAATTGGGAATAAAACACCCATGGAAGGAATTACAGAGACAAAGTTTGGAGCTGTGACAAAAGGATGGACCATCTAGAGACTGCCATATCCAGGGAGCCACTCCATAATCAGCTTCCAAACGCTGACACCATTGCATACACTAGCAAGATTTTGCTGAAAGGTCCCAGATATAGCTGTCTCATGTGAGACTATGCCGGAGCCTAGCAAACACAGAAGTGGATGCTCACAGTCAGCTATTGAATGGATCACGGGGCTCCCAATGGAGGAGGTAGAGAAAGTACCCAAGGAGCTAAAGGGATCTGCAATCCTATAGGTGAAACAACATTATGAACTAACCAGTACCCCGGAGCTCTTGACTCTAGCTGCATATGTATCAAAAGATGGCCTAGTCAGCCATCACTGGAAAGAGAGGCCCATTGGACACACAAACTTTATATGCCCCAGTACAGGGGAACTCCAGGGCCAAAAAGTGGGAGTGGGTGGGTAGGGAAGTGGGGGAGAGGGTATGGGGGACTTTTGGGATAGCATTGTAAATGTAATTGAGAGAAATACGTAATAAAAAAGTATTAAAAAAAAAGAATAAAGGAAGGTGATGTTACTAATAGACCAGGGAAATGTTCCTGTGTATACTCTTATCTATTTCTAAGCCTGGTTTCTCAGCTAATACTAATTTGATTATCCCAAAGAGGCTGGCCAGAACAAGATCCCTATTTTAAGTGTAATTCAATGATGCAAGGTGCCTATACACTATGGTTATAATTCATATTCGATAATCATCTGTTTGTAAGCAGAAAACAACGCACACACAAAATATAGGCCAAAGAAGCTGTGCTACACAGGTATATCAAAAAGCCAGGATTTCTTTTCTCTGTACATTCTTAAGATACTTCTTCTCTTCTCCAGAGGTTCTCTTATCTCAAATCAGAGAAATTCTTTATTTGGTATCAATGTCTGTTTTCACTATCAAAATTAATGAATTTCATTAGTTCATATTTCTGACTGCACTCAGGAAAGGTTATTTCTGTTTTGAATGCAAGCAGCAACCAAAACGATGACACATCTTGTTTTCTTTCTACACCCAAATGTAAATAACTCTGATAACCTCTTGCTATGTGGGAGGCGGCCGTCTGGTGTGATTATTAAATTACAGCTCCAGCATCGTGTTCTCCCCAGCTAATGTTCATCCTAACTCAACAGTCTGAATGGTACGTGATGCAGAAAATTCCTATTTGTACTCACAAAATACAGTTTAGCAAATTGCTCTGTGACACCATTCATTTTATTTCATGGGTATTTGAGGTAAAAATCGAACGCAGTTCTTCCTTTTTCAGTTTGCACATCTGTGAAGAAACTGAAGCCTTTAAAAGTATTTCTCATAAAAGCACACACAACTAAGGTGAGTAGTGTTATTTCACTCTGCACGCCATAAGGAAGTCAGTATATAAAGGCACATAACCTTCTTCAACATCACATATCAAGTTAAGGGCAGAATCAAAGACAGAAATTGCATGCCTCACTTCAGTGGCCCCCATTTTATGTGCTAGACCTTGCCTTCACCTAGCTACAACTCTTGCAAATGGTAGCTTTTTGAGGCAGCCTGGCCCTGAGACCCAGTTCCTTTTACAGCATCTCCCTGCCCCCATCCCCACCTTTTGCTTGAGTGTCTGTTCAGCCCTTGTGGAGACAAGGTCCACTCTGAGCCCAAGAGAACACACCAGTTGTTAGTGTCATTTCCCAGTGATGTGTACAGTCTGACGGTGCTGCTGATCCTGGAAACCGTGATTCATATTTTATTGCCAACTTCCTGGGTTGCTTTTATGGCTGTTTTTATTGCCTCCATCTATTTATTCAGAGAGTGTCATTTCCAAAATATAAACCTTAAAACAAGAGAGCAGTTGAGGAGAAAAACAGAACGCGTGCTTGTTTGGAATGAATATAACAAGCTGTATTTCCGAGCATGTCCACTCTTCCAAATTTATCTCTCTGAATACCTTCCCACCTGCTACCCCAAAAGAGAAAGGTGCTGGGAATGGAAGCAGAGAGAAAATAGAGGCTGGAAGCCCAAGACTTGCCCTTTAAACACTTTCACTTCACAGATGAGCAGACAGAGGTCTAGAGCCATGAAGAACTGACTGTACAAATCCACACACCCATTCATACTGCTTGCAGTATCCCAACCTTCTCTACCTGGGTTGGGCTATTCTCTACATTTCTGAGCCTCTCAGAACAGGTCTTCCTTAAGGCCCTGGTCCGAGAGGGTTCTATCCCAGTTTGCACTGGGTAGAGAGCCATAGAGACAGTGAAGAGGAGCTCCCAGGAAGAGAAGGAATGTTTTCACCTCCAGGCAGGTTTGCCTATCTTATCCTTGTTAGCTCTAATCCCAAAGGCTAGCGAAAGCAAAATAAGAGCTTGGGGAAATGGAAGCGTTCTTTGTTTGCTTAGATGGGGCTGTAAACATCCTACAGGACCAGAATGGTAGTTAATTATTGACTGATCAATCTGTCATGAAGTACTGATTAAGTGTATAAAATATGTGTAGCGCTAGTCTTTAGAAACATGAGTGGGCCAAAGAAAATAATAGTTGAAATTCATGTTTTTGTTTTAGAATTTTCATTCGCCATTCCACACTGTGAGGTTGGGTGGGAACTTCACAACCTAGTTGCAAGAGCAAAAGACAAAGTTAAGTTTATTGAATTAAATACTCATTAATAATAATCTCTACATAACCCCTTTTTGTTAAAATTTTTACTGAAATACTTGAAATACTTCTTCACAAAGTACAAAAAATCTGGATGTACCTAAAGGAAATGAAATATATATATTTGAGAATCTTTTCATGTGGGGTAGGATTGTTTAAGCTAGATATTTTTGTCCAAAGTACATTAGACAACAAATTGTCTATGACCATTCTAGAAGAAACCTGACAATATTGATAACATCTCTTCCTGAATTTAGTTCTGTATGTATACTATTTCTTATATATGATAAAATCTACTAAAACTAATTATATTTTAGCCATGGTTAAATGCCACTATTTTGCTCATGTATCCTGATATTTTTATTCCATGTTTATCATAGGAGTGGTAAGAGTTTGTTCTCTGTCCACTTGGATTCTCACCAAGATTGTCATTTCTTACTCTAACAGATCATCAGCATCAAGAAAATATCGAAGAATTCTTCGATAAAACCCAAGGATCTAAATTATTGAGTAAAAACTGACATTAGAAAGTCGTCTATTTTAAAAACCAATTTATATTGATTTTAAATCACTGTAAAGATAAATTTTATCAATTACAAAAGTTCAAATTGCATGAAAATCAAGTACTTTCATAAATGTGTTCTCTCTCTCTACATTCAGATGCGCGCGCGCACACACACACATGCACACACACACACCCACACACACACACACACACGTGTTTGTCTGTCTGCCTGTCTGTCTCTCTGTACATGCACATGTAAGTTAGGCATTAAATCCAATGCCTCCTTCATGGTTATTCATTGCATAGAAAAACAAATTCCAAGTCTGACCCTGCTAGGCAATTACTTTATAATTCAATATAAAATAGTTTATATTTTATTTTTCATCAGACACCTTTTAAATTCTCTATTAAGTTCCAGTTAACAGGCTAGAGAGATGGCTCAGTGGTTGAGAGCACTGACTTCTCTTCCAGAGGTCCTGGGTTCAATTTGCAGCAACCACATGTTGGCTCACAACCATCAGTGATGTAATCTGATGCCCTCTTCTGGTGTGTCTGAAGACAGCAACATTGTACTCATACATAAAATAAATAAATCTTTAAAAAATAAAAATAAAAAATAAGTTCCAGTTATCAAATAAAAAATTGCACTTGAATGTATTTATGGATGTGTGTGCATGTGCCTATGTATACATGTTTGTACATATAAACACATAGAGATGACCCTGACAAGGTAACTATAGAGGCTATGAACAGGGCAACAGATGCAGCCTTTAAAATCCAGTGCCAAATAATCAGCTCCAAAAACATACATATACATACAAGTAAATATGAACTTAACAGTTAATATTTAAGAATATATACATATGCATACATATACACATACACATATATGCATACACACATATACACATATGTATACATATATACATACACATACATACATACATATATATATGCACACACACACACATATATACACACACACATATGTGAAATAACAATTAGGAATATATATATATATACATATATATATATATATGTAATAACAGTGAAAATAGTGCCCCTGAATTTGAAGAAGTGTACGGATGGGTATTGGGAAAGGGTTGGAGAGACAAAAGGGAAGGGAAAATGTAATTAATTATAATCTCAAAAACAAATTTTTTTAAGTACAAAAAACAGTTCTAGAAAACTTGGAAGAATCTGAAAGGAGAAGCAGGAGGGAAAAACAAGGTCAAAATAAAAATTTTCATTAAAAAAAGACTTTTAAAAAAGGTTTTAGGTAAAATGTAACATATCTTTCAGGCTGTAATTACTATAACAGAAGGTTTCTCTGAGACAGCATATAAGACATACATATTTTTACTTGTTTATTCAATATTTACATTTTCCTAAGAACTGTTTTTCTTTAATCTACTTCATTTTATTCAAGATCATAGGTCTGACATCTTACCGCTTAGAACCATAGCCCTTTATCTCAGTGAGCTGGTTTACAAGCACGACCAAAAATAGATAAACAAACAAACAAACAAATAAATAAAGCTCTCCATTGATTATTCTCTCTTTTTTATTTTTATTTTTTTAAGGATTTTGATCCTGCCTTTTTTGTTCTCTGTGGCTCTGCCTGATTGTCGCTCTTTGGGACCTGCTCTGTCTCTTATGGATGGCACATCTCACAATACCATGCTCCTTTTGTTCAGGAACGTGCACTGAACTGTAGCAGCGTGGGAATTGATTGGGAAGGCCTCTGGAGCTTGGCTCAGCCAGGCCAGAGCATCAACCACGACTCCAAATGTGTACATACACTTGGCTCCTCTGAGAGTCAACTCTATGATGCTATATCAGAGACATCCTGGTGTGTGCACTACCTGCAGCTGTAGCTCTACTTCTCTGTGTTTTTCTTCTGTTGTTCCTGGAGTTTCATAGAAAATAAATTTGAACTATAAGCTAGAAGAATAGGAAATACTTACACACACACATACATATATGTATGTATATATGTATATATGTATGTGTGTGTATATATATGTGTGTGAATATATATATTTACACTCTACCATTGTCAGTTGGGTTGGTTACTGTGTTGATCACTGTGGGTAAGCCTTCCAGAAAACATGGCCATAGGATCACAGAGGCTGCAGCTGTGTGAAGCTTTGTGGTTTCAACTTTCAGAAGACTTTTGAAATATGGTAAATTTTTTCTTTAAATTTCAGATTATATCTCCTAAGTTTAAAAAAAAAAAAAAAGTAAGCTTGAGGGTTGATCCAGATCTCAGCACACTTCCAGATTAGGAACGCTTCCAGGTGAGGTTAGAGATAGCGTGGATTTTGTGGGGGAGTTGGAGCAGGGTAATGGAAATTTCCACAGCCATTTACAGAGCCTGATCTGCAAAGTGCTTTCTGTTGTTGTTTGTTTTGAAGGAAATAGGCAGTGAGTTTTGCCTGCTAGTTTGTTTCCTTGTCATTCATGGCAAACCATCAGTGTTAGCGATGACCGTGGATGCTGTTATGGGAATATATTTGCTTTCTGCCACTTTTGATTCTGTCCACTGTAGAGTTGAACTTAAGGGAATAAAAATGTCAAAAAAAAAAAAACTTGGGAATAAAGTCAGCATATGTGTTAAGAAGAGAAAACTTCAGATGGCCTTCACAGTAAGTACTTTCTGGTGAAATCATGCACAAAGGGAAAGAGGGAGGTAGGGAGGGACAGAGAGACAGAGAGGGACAGGGAGCCAGAGAGGGACAGGGAGCCGGAGAGGGAGAGAGAGAGGGAGAGCGAGAGGGAGGAGAGGAGGGATAAGGGAATGACAGAGGGCTGACAGAGACAGAGAAAAAGACAGACAGAAAGAGACAGAATCAGAAACACACACACAGACACACACACACACACACACACACACACACACATACACACACACACACACAGACACACACACACACACACACAGACACACACACACAGACACACACACACATTCACACACACACAAAGACACACACACACACACACAGACACACACACACACACACACACACACACACCAAAGACTGATTTATGAGACCAGGTTCTGTTTTATGCACATAAAAATCTAAGAAATCACAGCAGAAGTTGTCTTAATTTTCCTGTTGATGTTGTGTATTATTTATTTTAAAATACTGAACAAAACATGGAAGACTGAATTCTGGATTTATCACAGGGAATATGCTGAAGGTGCTGTATCAGCTAAATGTGGATTTAAAAGGGGGAAGTCTCACTGGATAACTGCATTTCCCTGGTCTTTATGCTGCGGTTATCTTGATAATGCCATGGTGGATATGGCTGGACAATGACGAGCTGCACTGGAGTCAGTCCATGCTGTGTAACCCAAGAGTCTTTGAGAACTCAGTACTTACTCAACAGGACATATTTATAAAACTCAGTTTTAATGTAGTCTCTGAATTACACTCCTAGGTCTACATTCTTTAAACAAACAAACAAACAAAAAAAAAACTTTATGGTGGTAGATTAGTACATGACCAATCAGGTTAGCAGTATATAATAAAGTTAACAATATGATTATTTATCTCATTCAAAACTTGATTTTTAAAAAAAATAAATTGGGTGATTGTGGGGGTACACACTGGTAGGATATGTTAAAGAAATGAAGGCATTAACATCACACCTTAAGGTCAGCCTGAGCTTCACTCTTTCCCTTGAGGATCTGAGGACCAATGATAATGGGTCTGAATCCAGATCGGAAAGTTGTCTATCCAAAATTGACTGCAGCTGGCTAGATATGATGGCATGAGCCTGCAGTCTCAGCTGTGTACGAGGCTGAAACAGGAAGGTCATAAGTGTCACGCCAATATGGGCAGCGGGGATAACCTAGTGAGACCCTGTCTCAAAAACCAAAAGCAAGTAAACAACGTCAGAGGCCAACCCAAGTCTTCCCAAAGCCCATTTGTTCTTGGCAGTAGAGATGTATGGCTCAGTTTCAGACACAGCAACAGCAGCCAGACACTAAAGAAAGAAATTGAAATTGCTAAATTAAAAATGATTGCTAATGTGTAGGCATGCTAGAAAGTCATGACTATGGGGGAAAATGTAAATACTGTAGTGGAGATTTACAGTATTTTTTTTTTTAACAAAACCCTATATCAACGGAGAGAATTCTATAAACCTAAACATTTTGCCTTTGGACATAAACACATTTTGAAAAATTTAAGTATTTTACATAGAAGACAGACAAATTGATTTGGATTTGTTTGAGGATTATGTTTGCAGCAAAGCTAAATAGAGCACTGAAGGATGAAGGTAATTCATAAAGAGACACTTTGGGATATAAATACTGTATCCAGTTTTAAAACACGTATAATGCACTGGAGTCATGGTTCCATACTAATCATATTCACTTGCTTCTCTGATTTGTCCCTTCACCTCCCATTCTTCTAATCACACTCCCATAGAATGAGAGGAACATACTCTAACCCTTTCACTTTACAGACGAGAAAATGGAGCTAAAATAAAATTTAAAATACAATAGGGCAATCCAGTGGGGAAAATTCCCTATGCAGCTAAGAATAATATGCGTAACTCAGAGCCCTTGATTTCTGTCATTCTCTTTTGTGATGAAAGTCACTGTACTGAGCTGGAGGCAAATCATAAACTACAAAGACAAGGCAGTAAATAAGGAATTGTAAATCTAAGGCTGATGCAAAGAATACACATTGTATATTTTGCTTGAGTTACTCAGAATCAACACAGCATTAAAGGACTATAAGTTGGGAGTGAAGAAACAGAAATTCCAGTCCCTACTCGTGTGTGTGTGTGTGTGTGTGTGTGTGTGTGTGTGTGTGTGTGTGATGATTGGCTAATTTGAGTCCCTTGGTGTCTGTTTCCTTTTATCTGCCATGGGGCATGGGAATTGTTATTCAGCCCATGTTATAGAACTTTTGTGAAGATCAGATAAGACAGTGGATGTGAGCTCTTTACATTCCAAGGCACTAAAAAAATAATGTATATGCACATAGTGTGGTGTTGCTTACAAATGCACATTATATGGTCACAATCTGCAAAATGACATCCAGTTAAGGTTCTAGGAAGTAGCCAGTTGTTAAATGCCGAAACAAAAGTATGCGGTGGATATGTCACCCTGGCATCCTTTTCTTGCGTTCAATGGACCAGAGGGTCCTATGTTCTATCACTTGGCTCCTCTTTGCTCTTTCAGCAAACCATCCAAACCAGCAAGGCAGCACAGGCCATATCCATCCTCTGCACGAATACCCATCCTCTTCTCACATCTTTCCCAGTTATTAAAGTCCTTTACTCATCTACATACTGTAATACTCTTAGCTGCTCCTCAGCCTTGTCATTCTTGCCTTATACTTCTCTGGTATTCCCCAGAACAAATCAACAACAAAGGAAAATAAAGACAGCAAGTTCCGTCTGAAAGAAAGAGCTCCAGTGAAATAAGGGACAAAGGCTGCCCGAAAACTGATATGCAATGTCTGCCGAATGACAGGCAGAGACACTAATATAACCGGACTCCCGGCTCACAAAGGAGTTAAAAATGAAACAGCATCCGCTTAAGATCAATATGAAATTCTATAGGCAGCCTTTACAAAGAAATCAAGGCAGGCATAATATGATCTCAGCGGCTCACTCTCAGGAAGATGGGATCGCTCCAATGTGCAGCACCAGCTAAGTGCAGCAGCCAAGTCCTCCAGAAAGCCCCAGTAAAATGGAATTACCGCAATCAGGCAGAATGGTCAGCGGGGCAGGCATGAGATTGATGAGGTTATCAGGAGACAAATAGGGAATGATCCTATGCAAATTGCTGGACAGAAATGGAAAACATGTTCACATAATGGGTCATTAACAGTTTTCATTCAAAGAATAGAATAAGATGTCTACTTAACCTATCAAGAGATTTCTAGATATGCACCTTCAATTAGCCAAGAACAGGAAGAAGTGCTAACAGCCCAAACAACTGCTTCCATCAATGAGATTTTGTGATAGTTGCAAGCTGACATCTTTGCAAGCTAACTACATGTCTGTCTTCAGTGTAATGCTGTCAACTCTTACATTTCAGTGGAAAACAAAACAAAACAAAACAAAAGCCTGATCATCTACAAACAAGTGAAGGAACTATAACTTTATGAAGCAGCATGTCCATGTCCTTTTTAAGATACCTTAAGAAAAAGCAGAGACTTTGAGATTTCAAAAATTGCTATTTTCATAATCCCTGTTCAGTCTCCTCTCTGAGCCAGGCCCTTTTAAAATAGCTCAAGTTCCTAATTTGGACAAAGGCGCTCAAACAGAAATGATAGATGCTGGCAAGGACTCCACAGCATGATCTAGCTCCTGATCCTCAGTTTACAGCTGGGGACATCGAGGTTGACTGGACATTGTAACCAAGTTAGCATTGGATTCCAGTCTTCCCATGATACCACAGACTTGGATGGAGAAAACTAATGTCTATGGAGAGATAATATACATAACAGAACTTCATGAACCCAAGGAGAGCTCATGTTGAAAATGAGGAAGATAAAAAAGATCCTATGAATCAGATGTTATGAAAACGAAATACATGAGATCTGCCCATGAAGGCTCTTCAGTGCCTCCCCCTGTCTTTCACTCCAATCTCAGTTTCTCCAGAGACATATATTCTGGGCCTGTGATCTCTACAGTTCTGCAATAACACATCAGAAGGACAAGCACAAAAAAATGAAATTTATAAAGCAAGCAATACTAACTTTTATACAATGCCTAGAAGAATACATCTGCTTATAACTTTATTCTGAAATCTGTTTATAACAGTTAACGATAGCTGTGATATATGACTTGGTAACAGTGAGCTTTGTTCTCTCTCTTTTTTTAAATTACACCTTCAATTTTTTTTCTGTAAAGATGATTTTGATAAGTGTTATTCTTTGAATCTTGGGAAGCTAGGAGAAGATTAATCTAGCCCAACGGAGGAACTAAAGTGGCAAAAATTGATTAAGGCATTAAAATACCTACAGTATGTCTAGAAAATATGACCTGTCTCTAAATGGTCCCAGTAAATCACAAGCCAAACCCAAAGGAAGCAGTTAAGGAGAGCTTTACCAAGTAATAGAAAAGTTTTCAAGACAGAGTATTTTGTAAGTGCCATTTGATTTTTATATTCTGCAATCAGAGAGAAATATTAATACAGCTCAGCACAATGTTTCTAACTATGTTTTTAGAAAAGAAGCCTAGGCCTAATGCACAAGCAATATTTATAATATATGTGCAGTCATGTAGATATTGTACACACATATATGCAAGTGTGTTTAGGAATACTTGTGGCCAGTTATATGACATTGTTGATGTAAATTGAAAAACCCATATCAGTTTACCTTGTCTTACAAATACACATGTTTTCTAAAACTAACTAACTTTGTATTTCTCTTCTAAGATATACTTTCTAAGTTATTCTGTTGACAATTAATGATACTTGGAAAGGAATGGGAAAAGATTTTGGGTGAACACATAAAACAATTGGAATCTCCTATATTTGGCATATTTACCAAATATGGAACAGAAAGCAAATGAAAAAATTTTTTAATATATGAAGAATTTGAACCATGTTGTTCACTGTCAAGTCTATACGTGACATCGACATGGTAGGTCCTTGGAGAAAGCAATGAAGCTGTGACCAATTGGGAGATTCCAAAGTGGCTCAGAGCCAGCTGAAAGTATAATCAGAGTGAGAGTTTGCAAACAAGAGCTGAGCACATGGTGGCTTTCTCAAGTCTCTTCACTTAACTCTTTCTTGGTCTCTTTTCAATATTTTCACATAACACACACACACTCACACTTTCCAAAGCCTTCCAAAGCCAATCAACTCATGTGAATGAAAAGTCCTCATTGTTTATCCTAGGTAAGAGGGCAATATCATTGCAGTGTATTTGCCTCCACTGCTGAACCACTTCCCCTTGTCCCTTGAAGGTTTAACCCTCCAGTATTTATTGGTGCTGGAGTGTAGCTGCTACCACTGCCCTCTAAGAATATACCACAAAATCATTTCTTTCTATTCCATCTTATATTTCTTTTATCAACCACTTTTACTTTCTCTTTTCTTTCTCTTTAAAAGTAGCTGCCTACTGCCTCTGTGACCTACCCAGGCGTTTTTCCCCCCAAATTTTGCTTCTGAAATCTACTTTCTCTTCTACTCACTAGCCTGAGAAAGATAAATAATAGCTTACACTCACAAGATATTTTTCTTGAATATTTAACAATAAGTATTTGTATGAGTAGATTTTTTTTCTCATATAAATATGCTAGATTTCTTGACTGTATTTGTACTATACTGGTACTATTCCCAAATCTTGATATTTACGTGGAATGATAAGCTCTGAGGATTAATCAGGCTGAAATAGAATAAAGTTTTTTTTCCTAATACTATAATTAGCATATTATGTTTAGTCCAAAGAATTTAGAGTACTTTGTTTCAACTCTCCTCTCTGAGGAGTTTCCCCACTGATGTCCAGCCAGCAGATTTAGGCAGGTCCCAACATGCCCTAAATGCTGTTTCCAGGGTTAAGGTAGAAGAATAGTCATTCCGTCCTGTGACATGAAGTGCCCAGAAACCATGATACTATGGCAAATTGGGCAGAACATTCTCTCTACCAACCTAAGCAGAAAACAAACGTATGGAATGTTTTCCACAATGTGGACATCAACATCTACATATTTTCACGTGAAGTTTCTTTTATCCTTTGATTTTTTTTAAAATAAAATTTACAAACCAAACCCCCCCCAAAATGTTTTCAACTATTAAGATTTTAAAATAGACTGTATACAAGGGTGTTTGGATAGGTATGCACTATGGAACTGGGTGAGAAAACAGAGGGAAGCAAGAGGCAGTAAGAAAGGGGAAACTGGGGAGGTAACCAAAGTCACATGTGACATCAAAGTGGAGAGTCTACTAGACTGGGATAGCGCAAAGGAGACTACACCAGGAGAAAAACCGGGGGAAGAGGAACAACTGAAGCAAATGCTGCTATAACAACTCCACAGTGAGACCCAGTTCTTCATGTGCTGATAAACATTATTACTAAAGAAATGGGTAGTAACAAATATTAGGAAAGAGTCTTAAGGTTCCAAATTTTGACCACTGTCACTGGGATATAGAGCTACATCTACCCAAAGAGAGCTAGAGCTTTTTCTGCATGAGTTAATAACTTACTTCTCTTGGACTCGTAACTACATGGAATCCTCACAGGGTTTATAGATAGAAGAATTAGCCCAGGCAGATTGAGGGAGGCTAGCTTATAAAACCTTCAGGGAGCAAAGCTGCCAAGAGAAAGACTTTGTGCCTTCTGAGCTACTTAAGTTGTCCTCTAGGCAAGAAATATCAAGCTCTGTGATCACGTTACTACCTCAGCCCAGGAATAATGTGATAAAATAGAAAGATGTATTCAATGATCAATTAACAAAGTAGAAATTACTCATAGGCCAAACAGCATACATAAGGTCCCAGCAGATCCCACATAAAAGCTTGCCAGCAATATTCTCATTACCAACCAGCATGTCAGGGCTCTTAGGGTCAGCTCATTCAAACATGGCAGGTAGGATGTGGGTACAGACTAAATGCCCATCTGGGTACCCCTTTAATTTACCAACAAATGGTTAAGAACATATGAGAATATGCCCTTAAAGTATTTACCACATTTTCAATTCTTGCCTTGCAAGTTATAAAGTCCTAGTCTACTGATTCTCCTGAGAAACTGTTACCACAATAGCAACACTTTATTAGTTACCCAGAAACTGGTTGTCACAGGTCTAACTCTCCTCCCAATCTATCTAATCACAATAGATCTCAGCATCCTACCCTGTGGATTTCTTAGTGGATAGCCCAGTAACATACTTTTTGAAAAGCTCAGTCAAAGGTTTTCTATTGGAAAAAAATATAAAAGTAAACATTTACTCATTGATAATAACACAGAAGACCATATCTCAGGAGTGATCTAACACAATTCAGAATCTGTATTTAAAGTTCTTCCATTCATTTATTTATAGTGGAAAGATACTTCAATGTTAATGATGCCAAAATCCCTGGAAGTTTATCCCTCTCTCTCTCCCTTTCATCTTTGCAGTCACCACAGTCTTTACTCTGTTCTGTTTTACTTTTCCCTTTTTGTCATGGCAGTATATTTATCAAGAGCACACTTTTATTTTATACATGTCAACATTTTTGTTTGGATCCATTTTGCCAAAATGGCTCCTTAACTACTCTGGTTAAAGTACCTAAAGTCTGATGCTGTTTTGCCTAATTGTCTTTCTTAGTTGTCTTAATAGTTGTGGGTGAGAACCTAAGCTTCAAACAAAATATCCTATAAGATAATAAAATCATCAGTTACAAAGCCCTTCAAATAGCCCTGACTTTTGTAAGAGAACACACAGTGATCGCCCGTCATCCTATGCGATAATTCCAGTAAAGATGTGGGAGGAAGTATGGAAACCCTCTTTGATGGCTGTACTCCAAATCAACCCCTTTAAAAAGTAACCTAATTATTTTATTGTACTTAGTGCTTCATCCCTTGTTTCCTGATGTGTCTTCCTATCTAAATATCTTATGTTTTAATGTACTTTCTATTCCTTTCCTCAAATACATTATAGATCAAAGGAGATCCATAAGCCAGCATCTATCTAAACTCTAGATTATCTGAAATAGGTTCCAGGACAATTCTTTCAAAACCAAAACAAAACTGAGTTCCTTGAAAAATAAAGGCTGTGTATGACTCGCTGGTAAATATTTCCGTAACAGGTGTAAAGGAGACAGTGTTTGCTTCCAGAGCTGTGACGTGACTGGCAGAACGAACATAGGCTATGCACCAGTAAATCTCAAACTCTGAATGATAAGGTATGATCTGACCAAAGGACAAGTCATTGTTCTCGTATTCTAATGATGTCAATATTAGGGGGTCTGACTTTTGTCCTCAGTGTGTCTCAGTATCCCTACACAGGTCTGGAAGCTTTGTTTTAAAAGGAAAATGAAACTGAGAAAATGTACATTCCAAAGTCATGTTGCCTTTGAGAAGTCTTTGAGGCATAGTGTGATAAAACCTGACCATGACTCATGAATATATGTTACTTTCTCTTTCCAGCATATTTCAAAAACTTACCAGAAAAACAGAGTTTCTATTTTTTATTATTATTATTATTATTATTATTATTATTATTATTATTATTATTCCCAGTGAAGGAGGAGAGGTTAAAGGAACTCCAAAGAATCCCCCTTACAAAAAAAGCAGAACCATCTCATTGTCAGCTTCTAGAAAGAGTCTCTCTCTCTCTCCCTCCCTCCCTCCCTCCCTCCCTCCCTCCCTCCCTCCCTCCCTCCCTCCCTCCCTCCCTCCCTCCCTCCGTCCCTCTCTCCCTCCCTCTCTCCCTCTCTCCCTTGCTCTCTCTTAAAAATCAGTAATGATAGAAACAACTTTAGCTGAAGGCCCCACTCTCCCCACCAAATAGGCGCCCTGCCCGGAGGCTGCCAGAGAGAAGATGTGAAGCGCCTGTACTGATGATGAGGGCTTTTCTATCTTTGTCTCTCAGATGGCTCCAGAAGTGCAAGGTCTCATGTCACCCTAGGTAGAGCATATCCTATGACATCCAAACAGCTGTCAGGATTGGCTGACAGGACACTTGATGGAAAAGCTGGATGTATCAGCACTTTATTAGAAAAGTGGGGGCATTGATAAATGCAGAAGAATGCTTGCGCTTCTCATCTCTACACTCTCCACCAGACCCCACCCCTACTCCGCACCACACATGTGACTCTGACTCTTTTTCTATAAGAGATCATTTAGTTTGGGCCACTTTTAGAGCCAAAAGCTCTCATGTCTTAGGAATTTCTGCAAGCGGCTAGTTTTATTAGAAACACATTAGGATAAAATATGTGAAAATTAGGCAAGTCACTGATGAGTGCTTTTATGGGTTCATCTGATAATTTGGCTTAGAAAACATCCCTGCACCTCTCCTTTTCTCTCTCAGTATACCTCCAAAGTGAATCAGAGTGGCTTGGCTTTAGGATTCAGAATGCCTAGCCCTTAGCTGTCTCAGTGTAGGGTGATTAATATTGAGATATAAATGAGGTTTCGTTGTTCATGGTTGGATTTTTGTTTTGTTTCTTCGGGGATTTGTTTCTGGTTTTGTATTTGTTTTGCTTCTGCCACTGAGTTGCCTGTACTCTAAATAATCATCTGCACAAAGGTTGGGAGGGAAAAAAAATACAATACAGCTTTGAGAGTGAAAATTGCCCGAATGCTTCACCAGAGCTTTAGGCTGGAAATGACAAGGAGACAGAAACCAATTGTTTACCTTTTCCTGCCTCCAGCAATATTTTCAGCTTACAGCATATCTTTTTCACATGGATATGATTTTCCCCCCAGTGAAAAATATATGCTAAGAAGAAGAATGTCTGCAATTAAGTAAAGTAAAAGAGCAAACTACAGCATGTGTCCCACAGCACAATAAATGCAGAAGGGCTCTTTGTGAAGAGACATTGCTCCAGGAAAATTCCTTTCTCCAACTGTGATGCATTTGCTTCTATTCTGCATTGTGAACCCCTCCGAAAATAGAAACTTTATGTTTAATTGATTTATTTGTAATGAATCTGGCTCGGGGTAAAGACTCTTTGAAGCTGATTGATTACTGCAACAAGCTTAAGATTTCATACCACAACAAACCTTTTTGTACTAATAAACAGTGGGGCAATAAAGCTCTAGGGCATGGTGTTTCCCTTCACATTAAAGTGAGGATTTGCAACTTAAGTATGTGAGGGACATAGTTTATGCGCTCCCAAGAAGCAGACATAATGAACTATTTCTTTTAATGGCAGATTATCCCTGTTTCTATTTCCTGGAGTGAAGACCTCGCAAATTGATGTATCTGTCCTCTGAGGTTTTCAGAGAGGCATTATGGCATTTTAAAATATTAATATGAGAGTACATTTAGCTGAAAGTAGCTAGTCTAGGAGTCTCTTGTGGCTGCAATGCAGGTCACCAGAGACCTGCTGTCTCTCAAGGCAAATGATTTACTCTAAGTGTATCATTAAGATACACTTTTTGGGAATTTATGATGGTGCTTTTTCACCAAGTTATACCTTTTCCATAAAAATTTAAGTATTTTATGCTACGTCCTCCCACTCTTATGCCTTAAAAACCTGGTCAGTGTCACAGGCAATTGTTAAGTCCCACCTTCTTCACTGCCACTGTGGGTTTGGGCCGAACACTGATTAACCAAGACTGGATGTCACATCTTGTTACAACTTTGCAGAGCAGAATATGGTCCTAGGAGACTCTGAAAAGAACAGCAATTATTCCTCCAGTGGGGAAATGGAGAAGAGGGTGGCGTTAAATCCCGATTCAATGTATGAACAGGATAACAGTGACAGAAAAATACTAGTCAACTCGATGCCAAGAACACTATTCAGGGAAGTTTGTTTAAAAAAAAAAAATAATGATGTACTTTTGAGGTTTCCTTTCAGATACTGTGTTACCTGTTGGTTTAACTTCTAGGTATTCGGTTTCTAAGAAATCATCATTAAGCTATGCATGCCTGGAACAGAGAAGAGGAATCAACATGAGGTTCTCCTGTTTGCTTCTTACTCCAATTATTATTGGATCTTAAACTCTTGTGTTCTCCAATAACACGTTGTAGCTTTCTCTCCACTGCAGTGAGGCAAATTGGAGTTGTCGTCTCTTGTATAATTTAGTCACTTCTTAATAAAATATGTCTCTAGTGCTCCAAATGATTCCATCAGATATAAATATCCTCTGTTGCATATGTATCAGAGGTGCGAGCTACCTGCAAACCTGCCTCATTTTCCCAACCTCAGTTTAAGTCTGAAGTTACTACTTCAGCATAGACAACCAGTGCCGTCGCCTTGCTCAACATGGGCATTGAGATATTGTATGGACAGTAACTGTGGCACATTTGCCTTACTGTCCCCTGAAAATTTCTATGACTGAAATTATAAAATTGTATAAAAAGACTTGATCCAAAACGTAGAAATCTTTAATATCGTGATAAGACTCCAGTAGTCATATTTTTTCTATCAAGGGACAAGCCATGTAACTAATTTACTGAGGCTAGAAATCTATTGTCAATCAGAATAAATATAGCATCACAGCAATATTAAAAGATCAGTCTCAAGATTCCTTGTGCTGCGACAATCATTTTACGAGCAACATTAGTGACCTGATGAGCCCACTGGACAGGATTCCTCAAGCAACATTCCTCCATGCAATCGGCTCAGTACTCCTCACAGGGTATGGTCAATGCAGAGTTGTAAGCTTCTTAGAAATGAAATGATAATCACTATGAGCATTCTGGAACTGTGTTTTAACAATAACCTTGTCAACCTTCTGGTTTCTCTATTTGCAAATTTCATGACCCAGTTGACTCTTCCTTCAGTACGTATCCACAAATGGTATTAAGAAAAAAATTGGGATAAAATTGAACGAGATTTGATAATTTTTATATGGAAATTGCTTTCTGTTATACCATGGGTATATCATAACAGTGAAGTCACTTTTTAAAGGTAAAATAATTATGTATAGAAGCATGCTTTGGGTGCATTATTCAAAAAAGTCCCATTTACATCTTTAATTTAGGGCAATAAAATTTTAGGAAGGGAAGCATTTATACTGTAAAATCTAAACCAGTGATTCCCAATCTTGGCTATTATTTACAATGTTGTTCAGTTTGAGTTCACTGCCCAAATTTTATTATTTTCTGCCCAGACCAGATCCACCTAATACTTTATTGATAAAAACATCTTATATTTATGTCTTAATCTTCACTTGGAGAACTCAAAGGCTTCACAGACATTACCTCACTCAGATGTCCACAATGCATCTCTGAGGTAGAGAGGTGACAGCATTATAAATGTTAATGATGGCATTAATACCAATATTTATGCAGTGCCTTTTCCCCTCAGGAAATTTTTGTTGTATATATTCTTTCGTTCCTCACAAAACCAAAACGATGTGCATTAAAAGCAAGAATTATTGACTCTAAAATGAATGTGACAGGAAGCTAAAGAGAACACGTGCCGGTGGAACTGACACAGTCAGCATCCCATTAGATTTATTTTAATAATATTTATAAATACTTTTATGAGTATTTCCTTGACCTTTCTCCTCCTGGCAGTAATCATGTGCTTAATGATTCTTCCTGTGCCCGATTCTCTCTGCTTTCTTTAGTGTCCTTCTCTCCCCACCCAGCTTGTTACGGAAATTAGGCTACTTCAAAGTGAGTCCGTACTAGGCCTCCAGTAATTCTTTGCTTGAACAAAACATTAAGTCTTTTGTCATTCAGTTTCCACATGTAAAATAAATAAATAAATAAAAATATAGTATCTGTCCCAGTTGTGAGTAAGGTAGCTTGAAGGACCAGGTGAGGTGTATTTGAGAAAGCAGGCTATGAGCAGTAATGCATTCTTCAAGGAAAGTTATGTGATAATATGATATTACTAAGCACAAGACATGCTCTTTCAGACAGTAAGTACAGGCAACGAGACGCCTTCTGGTGTTCACTGTATCGCAGATCAAAGCCAAACTGAATGGAGGAACTGAAAATAAAAGAAGGCTCTAAAATATTTCTCATATTAAGATGGAGTTATAAAGATCTTACTAGAATATTAATACATATAAACACATAAATCTCCAATTTGGGCTATCATCAGTGTAGATAACGTCTACATTAAGTTACTTGATTTTTTTTCCAAACACTACCAACTTATTTCTCCAGTTAGAAATGTCATTTCAAGTTGGGCATGGTAGTAGGTACTTGTAATCCAGCCTAGGGAGGTGAGTGCAGGCAGATACTGAGTTTGGGATCAGTCTGAACAAACAGTGAGTTTGAGGCTCGCTTTGGGATACGCAGCAAGACTTTATCTCAAATAAACCATAATTTCTGATTTTTAATATCATGGCTAACACTAAGTTCAGTCAAAATCCACCAGTCTTACTGCCTTTTTAAGGCAAACTCCAGAGAATTTTGACAAGATTTGGTTGAATATCTGTCAGTAATTTTTATTATGCTAGAAAGCTAAATTCAAATGATTAGAAAAATACTTTAAAACTAATGTTTTGGTGTTTAGTTAGGGAATCAAATGAGAACCCACTTTAAGGAAGCTTATGAAAGGGGATCTGGGCCTAGAACGATGATCTGGCATAAACACATTGGCTGCTCTTCTAGTGGACACATTCCGCATCGTGGCTCCCAACCTTCTGCCACTCTAGTTCCAGGGGAATCTGATGTTCTCATCTTTGAAGAAAAGGTGCAAAATAATAATAATAATAATAATAATAATAATAATAATAATTTTCACAAACATGTATTCTTCTAAACTTGAAAAGGTAAAATGTTGTGACTTGAAGTTTGAGGAAATGTCTTCTTTTTATAGTCTGCTGTCAGTCCAACAGCCTATCTGAAGTATGCTGAAATCTCTTATCGTCTTGTTAAGTTTGACAACAAACATATGCACTGAAGTAAATGTCATTGCACGATTTTCTCTCTTGCTTTAATTTTTCTAGTATTTCAAAGATTTACTTATTTTATGTATTCACCTCATATAGAACTGAGTGTCGACATGTATATATGTGCACCGCATGCTTATTTGGTGTCTTCCAGAGTGGGAAGAGGGTATTTTTTTTTCTTTTGAGTTGCGGATGAGTATGAAAATAATGTGGTTGCTAAGAGCTGAACTCAGGTCCTCTGAAAGAGCAGTGAGTCCTCTTAAAGGGTGAGCCATCTCTCTGGGCTTCCTCTTGCTTTTCTTACTTTGGTATAATTTCAATAAACTTCTGGTTTTCATTTTGTTATATTCTACGTTTACTAATCTCTTTCTCACTGATTTTCTAATCTACTAGCTTCTCCATCTTTTTTTTATTTCTAATTTTTATTTTAAGTTCACTGATCTTTTGCCTGCATGTATATCAGTGTGAAGGTGTCAGACCCTCTGGAACTGGAGGAACCAACAGATGTGAGCAGCCCATCCGCATCCTGCAATGTTGGGAATTGAACCCCAGTCCTCTGGAAGAGCAGCCAGTTCTCTTAACTGCTGAGTCATCTTTACAGCCCCTATTTACTTCTTTGTTTATGCCATTCACCATATGTATTCTTGTCAAAGTCTAAAATGTCAAAAACTGCATACTTATGAAGAACTATAAAATAATTTCGCATGACATTTTTTCTTTAATTTAATTGATTTATCTATGCATCACAACCACAGCTTCCACTCTCTCCCTCTACTCTTCACATCCTCCATCCTCCCACCACCCCCTCCCACCTCATCCAACCCTCCTCCATTTCCCTTCAGATAAAGGCAGGCCTCTTAGGGAAGTCAACCAAACAGAGCATATCAAGTTGCATTAAGAATAGGTACCTCCCCTCATATTAAGGTAGACAAGTCACATGCTATTTTTAAAAACAGATGGAAACTTGGTTTCTCTGTACACTTTATGTGATTTATTACTGGTGTTTACTTACTATTGTAAATTGTTTCATGTTTCCACATACAATTCCTTATTCATTGCAAAAATTACTCAGTTGTCTAATCTCTACCAGGGTTAGTTTTTTATTCATTAGCATTTTGTATGAATATTTGAGAAGCAACACTCTAAAATATTAGCACTGTCCCAGGAAAATGCTTTCTTCTACATTAAAAAAAAAAAAAACCCCAGAATTTCAAAATTGAAATAAAATTAATGCTGCAATAGTTTCAAAAGGTGGTTTCAATTTCATCTTCGCAGATTAACACTTTCAATGCTACTGTTTAAGGAAATGCACATTAGAATTCCAGCATCCTTTGTAGTGATTATTGACCTCTTAAGCTAAATGTTGCCAGCACAACACAACTCTGAGATTTAAGAAATTTCTCTAATTACATTTGAAACATCTAAATCTGCAACCTGTTCTCTGGAGCAAAAATCTGTGTAATTCATATCTCTCTTTATAGAGTCATATAAAAGTAAAACACAAGAAGCAATTAGATTCATTATTGGTAAATGAGTTCTTATAAATTACACTTGTACTTGCTGAAAGTGAAATTGTTAAACAAGAATGACCTAACATAATTTCCCATAAGATGAAACTAATAGGAATTCTTGTGTTAAATTCTAATCTCTCTTGCCACACCCAATAGTTCAAATGGGTCCAAATCAGGAAAAAAAACATATGAAACAATTTTTTCACAATGAACGGGGCACAGGTAAAAGTGAAGGGGGTTAATCAGCCATGTTTGGTTCTGAGCAAGCTAAATTAATATTATCCAAAAGAAAACTCTGAGCATGGCGATCTGTCATCTTGGATTTACAAGGAACGCCAGCAACAAATGTTCAAGTGGACAAAAATATATCCTCCATTCATAAGAAAGGGATGAGGGTGTGGTCATGCATCCGCAGATCAAAGAGAAGTTGACATTTAGAGCTTATTAATAAATCTTATACTTTGGTAAAGAGAAATATTGAGTCACAAAGACTGCAGACACTAATTCCAGAGTAATTACATGATGGATAAGGACCCTTGGAAGTAACAAGTCGCTGAGGAATAAATATAGAAGAACCACTGAAATATTTAAGTAATGTATTCATGGGAGGCTCTAACACACTATTGGATAAGCGAATCTTACACTGTTAACTCTTCAGGATCTCCCTTAGGCAAGATGTCTTGAAAGCACAGCAAAGGGTCACTTTTAACTGTTTATTTTAACAAAAGGATGGGATTGCATTAGTGTAGGACAAAGTAAATATTGATTTGAGAACCTAGAGCATACAGTAAAACATCAACCTTTTAAACCCTTTTAAAGGAATTCAGTCATAAATAAAGTTCATCTGTACTATATTCTCTTCTTCAGGAAAACAATTGATACATAATTCATCCATAAAGTATCTTCACATTATCTTCACTGACGGCTACCCAGGCAGCTTAGTCACACTATGGCATAGAGATAGCATTTGTCCACCCTTCTGAAAGGGTGTGTTGTACTATGGATTACAAGCCCATTTTATTTATGGCACGATCTATAAGGGCGACTTTTAATAGTTCCACATGAGCTGAGTGCTAAAAGACAAAGATGACAAATGTTAGTATTATTCTAACCATGGTAAAAATAGAATCAATAATTTCACTTTTGGAATCAGGAAAAATAACTTTGAACTACTCCTCCAGGTCATGTCTTATTCATTTATCTCCTATAATTCTCTGCAAAAAGAAAACACTATAGTCTGACTAAGAATATTGATGATCCACAGCAATAAATGATTACTGTCAACTGTTTATTCTTTACTTCAGTGAATATAATATGCCACAATGGTCGCTGTGGCATAATTTGAAATATGAGTGTATTGAAATAGATCTTACATTTGGTGGTGAGGACAGGAAGGTGCCCTACTATTCCTTAAGCATAGTCTTTTGAGGTCCAGAAGACTTAAAGTAAATATGACATAATCATTATTGTCTAGGAACTTACAGTGTCATTCCCAGAAACAACAAATGTCTGGGTGATTATAGTCTTAGGTGAGCTTCAATTTGCTCATTATGCAAATTATGTGAGAGATAAAGTCCAATAAGAAGAGGGCTTGCTACCCCTGAAAAGGTTTACATTTAGGATCTCAGCTCCATCATTCCTTCCCTTGATGTTGGAGGGGATGTGATCAAGGGGAAATGAGAATGGGGGGTCTTAGGTTGTTTCTGGGCTAGAGAATGCAATCAAACATATTGTATCGCATGCTTTGACTCTCACTCTCCAACCATGGACTGTTTCTGTTTGCTGGT
The DNA here is from genome assembly GCF_000001635.26 of Mus musculus. NCBI lineage: Eukaryota > Metazoa > Chordata > Mammalia > Rodentia > Muridae > Mus > Mus musculus. The sequence goes on from NC_000079.6 coordinate 116,640,527, forward strand.
TTCACATGGGGCTCTTTGTCCTTATCTCTGTCTTCTTCTAAGCATATATCTACATCATGACTCCATTTCCAGTGTGTGCCTTAACTCCAGCTATTTTACTTCGAGAAATTTAACAAAGGAAAATAATTCAAAATTATATTAAAATTTATGCAAGTGAATACTAGTGACAGCACTGTTTGAAATAAAGGCCACTTCAAGACAACTTTACTGTTAGTTAAGAGTTGATTTGAGATATGATATGCCTATTTTGGTAGGTGTTGTGTTATAGGGTATTTCTCAGACCTCCCTTTGGGACAAGTCACCTCCCCAAGGTACTAAAAAGTTGCTTACCAAGTGTTTAGATGGTCATTTAATGGCTTTGGCTAAATGAACTCCCTTGCTCTGAGGCAACCTAGCTCCTTTTGAAGAGTTTATTCAATGGCTGTCTATGTGAAGATGCAAAAACTCCATTTCAAATTGGATCACTCCTGAAGGACCCTCTCTGTAGTGTTAGCATGAGTACTTATTAATGTCATTCCATGACAGCAGAGAACATGAAAGTTCTGCACACAATGTAATCTCCAGAACTTACAATGACACATTGCTCATAGTAGATGCTCAAGAGATGTCTACTGAGTCAAAAAAAAAAAAAAAATCAGCTTACTAATTAACATGAAGGCAATGGGGTGTCAGGTAACGATTTTTTTCATACAATTCAAGGTTTTTTTAAGCTGTTACATTGTAACAAAGATTCATCAGTATTTAAAAGTATATATTCATATACTTTTCTCAGCGTAAACATTGGATTTTCAAAGATAAAATGTTTTATTGTTAAGATTATAAAGGGAACACTTAATCACAGGGCATTTTAATGTTAAATGTCCTATAAAAACCATAAGAATTCAGAGAGTCATACACATAGACAGTGGTCTTCCAGTGATACAAGAAGATGGCCAAAGAATATATGAAAACCCAGATAATTTGAAGAATGTATAACGGAAGTTCCATTGGTTTCTTTCCTTCTACACCAAGAGCTAACACACTCTCTACAAGATGCTTTATGGTGTTCTATTTCTCCATCCTTCCACTGACAGTAGTAGGTGTTTGTTAATTCGTAAAAGATTCCACTCTGTGCCCTCTGTAAGAGCCAGCAAGCAGCTGAAAGAGTAAGATGTAGATATTTGCACCCACACAATGCACAGGAGCAGCTGACCCCTGTTGTTGAATTGGGGAAGACTGAAAGAAGCTGAGGAGAAGGGCGATCCTACAGGAAGACCAGCAGTCTCAATTAATCTGGACCCCCAAGATCTCTCAAACACTGGACCACCAAACAGACTGCATATACCACCTGATATGAGGACTCCGACACACACACAGTAGAGGATGTCTGGGTCTGTGTTCATTCAGAGATGATGCACCTACCCTCAAAAGACTGGAGGCCCCAGGGAGTTTAGAGGTCAGGTGGGGTGGAGGGTGGGATCATCCACGTGGAGAGGGAGTAGGATGGGAGGAGGTGTGGGATGTGGAGCAGTCAGAGGGTGGATGGGGGTGTGGGAATGGAATATGGAGTGTAAAAAAATAAATTAAAAGTAAAATAAAATAACATAACATAAAATGAAATAATAAAGATACCAGTCTGATGCCAGTAATATGAGCTCAAAACTGACATCTTTGTCATTTTGGATTTACACATTTTACTTAACAACAGGCTTTTGTGTTCCCTGTACAGTAATGTCAGTGCCTTTTAATGAGATTGTTTCTCCTAGGAATGTTTGTTTTAATTTAAGTTGCAGTTATTTACCCTATCAAAAATAATGAAATAGGGAGGAATGTCAATTCAATGTAGAGACTGAGAGATTGTAGTTTAACTTTTTGTGAGAGTTATTTGTAATTATATCAAAATATCTGGGAAAGTAATAAAATTATAACCATTCTGTACACAAATAGAAACACCAAAAAAAAAAAAAATCATTGCATATTGCAAGGTTCCCAGTCATCCAGGGTTTCTATAAAAATATCAATGGGAAATCACCTAAGAAAGTGAATTTGGGTCTAAGCTACTGAATACATTATTTAAACCATATTCTTTGGAATAAGACATGTCCTTCATTAGGTTCCTGTGAACTGAATTGACTTGGACATAGACCGAATCTTTTCAGAGAAACCAAGCCAAGTCATTGCACTCAAGACAATGACGGATATTTTTGGAAGAGCTCTGTGTCTAATTGTTTTTGTTTTCCAATAAGGATAAGAGACAGCTATAACTTGCCTTCAATGCGTTTTCATGTTTCTTTAGTCGAACATTTCTATCTGGAAGCAATTAGGTTACAGTTAGCCCAGTCAAAACTGAGCAAAACAAAACCTAGGAAGTAGACCCTTGGATGTAACTTTTTTCATAAAAACTTACTTTTAAACTTTTTATTTGATTCTTTGTGAATTTCACATCATACAACCCAGCCCTACTCATCCTCCCTTCCCTCCATCTCCCTTGAATTTTTAAGTCAAGATGGGTGACAGGCACTCCTGGTCAGCCCCAGAAGTTCAGTCTCTCATGTGTAGGCCCTCTCTCCTTTTCTGAAGCTGGTGGCATCTCTCTTTCTTCAGCACTTACTTTTCCCTGACGTAGATGTAGTAACTCCCCCATCAGTCTTTGTGCTCTCTGCTTCCTGTGCTCTCTGCTTCTTCCTCTCTTAGCCTTCACCTTAATTTCAGTCATATTTAGGTCTCTTCTATTTGAGGAGAGGGAAAATATCCATTAAAGCTTCTGGTCTCCAAATAATTATTTATGTGTCTCTTTTCCTCAGGACACAAATCCTACATGTTCCTGTCAACTTCTTGATTCCCATTCATTTCTCAAGGCACCTCACTTACCAGTTTACCTCCATCATGAAATTAAGTCTGTTCTTCCAATAACTCTCCAGTCATATAAACCTAAGCACATTCTCCATTCTTTCACTTTTCCCTGGAATTTCTTACTATGTAAGCTGCCTTCCATACTATTCCATACTATTCCATACTATTGCAAGACATGTTTGATTTCAGTTAATACTCAAACACTGTCAAAGCATACCTCATCTAGAGTATAGTATTTATATTCCTCAACACGTCACTTGTATAGCTCCTTTATTACCATCTTTGAAGAATTTATGTAGCTGGTTTAAGGGATGGGCCTCTTCTTTGATAGCCTCATGATTTAAAGAGAGGACTAGACTCTTCAATCTTCTTCTAAGAATGACTGCCATTCTAAAAAAAATTCATGGGCTTTCATATTATCCATTTGATTATTAGTATTCCAACAGGAAAGACTGTGCTCTGGGGTTTACTCTTCTATACCTCTTGCCAACGTTTGAGATTTAATGCTAGAAAAATACAAGAATACAACATGCGAGAGAAAGTTGGAACCCACTAACCTGGCAATGTTTAGACTAGTTCTTCTTTTAAGAATTTGACTTTTTAGGCTTTATCCATAGTTAATTAAAAGTGTATAACATATAATTTAGTGTTTTCAATTGTATATTATAGTAGTAAGTATATTAAATTAGTGGGTAATACATGTCTAGAAACTTTTCTTCATGAAAAACTGAAACTATGTCCAGTGTGTAATTCCTCATTATTCTCACAGTCTAGCTGGGGGAACCAACATGTGATTTTTCTCATTTGTTACTGCAGGCTATTCATATGAACACAATCATGTAGTATTTTGTTTTATGGGAATTTTTTCACCTAGCACAATATTCTTGAGGTTTATCCATATTGTAGCATGAAAAAGGATTCTTTCTTGTTTTCAGTGACTGAATTCAATTTGAATGATAAATTTAACTCATTTTTTTCATCCATTCATTCACGGATGGCATGTAGATTATTTCTATGTCTTTGTTATTGTGAATATGTAGACAATACCAAGATGAATGTAGATGTGTAACCTATAGCAATTCTCCTTCTTCTTCTTCTTCTTCTTCTCCTTCTCCTCCTCCTCCTCCTCCTCCTCCTCCTCCTCCTCCCCCTCCCCCTCCCACTCCCCCTCCCCCTTCTCCTCCTCCTCCTTCTTTTTCATGATGGGGATTGAATCAAGGGCTTTACACACACTAAGTAGGCACTATGCCTCTGAGAAACACTCACGGTCATAGTCTAATTCTTTGTCTGGGAAGATATGGGAGTGTGTTTGTATGTATTCATGTTCATGTGTGTACTAGTATACATAGGTATATAAATGCATGTAAATGTGTGTGTGTGTGTGTGTGTGTGCGCGTGTGTGTGTGTGCGTGTGCATGTGCGTGTGTGTGAGAGAGAGAGAGAGACTATGAAGGCAAAAACACAACTTCAGATGTCATTCCTCACAAGCTGCCCATCCTATTTCCTGGGGTAAGGCCTCTCACTGACCTGACGCTATGCTGGCTGACCTAGTGATTTGTCTGCCTCTGGCTCCCCAGTATCAGGGTTACAAGCATGTGCCACTACCCTTCATCTTCTTTACATATCAACAATACCTTTTCCAACTGAACTAAATAGCCTCCTGGTTTAATTTTTGATCCTCAATGGATCCAAACTCACAAGTGATCCATTTCCCCATGTGAATGTCAAAATGTGGATAATAAAAATGCATATTTGCCTTGAGTTTATTCTCAATCTCCTCCTATAGATAAAGCTACCTTGTAAGGGATGGTATTAATAGGGCTAGCAGAGGAAGGCAGCCTATCTCTTCATGCAGATAGAACAATATCCGTCATTGCATTCTACTTTGTGTCACATTTTCCTAATAAACAAATACTTCTTTTTGTGCTTCTACTACATATTGAAGTTGTTAAGTAACCAAATGCATCAGTCACATAGTAAAAATGGAATCCCAGATTTTGCTATTTTCTGGTACATTATTCACTCAAACTCATGTCCTGATATACTGTTCTGTGCTTAAATCCAGACAAGAAGAAGAATGAGATGGTTCATTCCTACCCTTAAAAACCTTAAAGCCGACTAATAAAAACTGAAGCCTGACCAAATAATTGTACTGCAAGGACCAGGGCAGAGTGAGTAATGAGCAGAATTTTATGAAGTGCTTAAGGGAGACACTGCCCAGATCAGGAGAATACAGGGGAAATATACACAACAGTTTCCTGAAGGAGATGACACTGAAGCCAAGGATTTTAGGCTGAATAGGAAGTAATGATGCACAGAGAAAAACTTGCCAGTGAAGCCCTTCAGAGACATCAAATTATTTAACAGGGAAAAAATAGAACCTTAGAAGATTGTTCAGCTGAAGGGGAGGTAGAGTTTGAACATGGTGATGAGATAAAGCACAGCCTTGAGGACCAATATGGGAGGAAATTAATTGGGATCAACTAAGGGGAACTATCTGAAAGCTAAATCTTAAAAGAGTTGTTCAGCATATATGGTTTTACAAAGATTGTGTCAGACAAATTACCAAACCAAAAAATTGTGTAAAGAACAATCTTAATGATGAAGAAAAGCCTATTCACTGTAAGTTAGTTTTCTATTTATACATCAACCCCCAAAGTATCACCTTCAAGATACTTTCTTTTTGTTGTTGTTGTTGTTGTTGTTGTTGTTGAAAATTATGTGACTTTACTTGGAAACTGAGAACAAATTATAAAGTCCAATCTTATTTCTGAGATGAAGCAGAGATTAACATCAATGCGAACACACCTGACCTTGAATACTGGTTTAAGATTCTCTCTCCCCTCCTTTTTTTATTGGATATTTTCTTTATTTACATTTCAAATGTTACCCCCTTTCCTGGTTTCCCCTTCGAAAAACACCCTCCCCCTATCTCCTCCCCACTATTCCCCTGCTCACCAACCCACCCACTCCAGCTTGCTGGCCCTGGCATTCACCCACACTGGTGTATAGAGCCTTCATAGGGCAAAGGGCCTCTCCTCCCATTGATGTCCAACTAGGCCAACCTCTGCTACATATGCAGCTGGAGCCATGAGTTCCACCATGTGTGCTCTTTGGCTGGTGGTTTAGTCCCAGGGAGCTCTGAGGGTACTACCTAGTTCATATTGTTGTTCCTCCTATGGGACTGCAAACCCCTTCAGCTCCTTGGGTCCTTTCTCTAGCTCCTTCATTCAAATACAAGTTACATTCCTATCCTCTTGTAAGATGTAATCCACTCAAATATAACCTTACTGGATTTACTGAAACAGAATAAAAGAAAACTAAGCAGAATTATTGAGATGGTTTCCAGGATCTTATCAGCGAATGAAGAGAGACAGAAAAAAAACAGAGTAGTCTAAATGGCAGAGGACATGTGACACATTAAGGTGAAGAAAATCTCCAGGATGTGTAAGTGCTTGGATCAATCTTTAATTGGCCAGGGCTGGATTTGATAAGCACAGAGATCTTGCTGTCTGGTGGTTAGCAGTGTAATAGCACTAGTCCTCTTGGTGAGGTATGTAATCGTTCAGTGGGTAGGAAAGTGGATGACATCATTCGGCACCATGACAACAAGGTGATCACTTCCAGTTTATACGGAATGTTGTGTACATGTTGCCTGATAATTATTTCCATGTGGTAGAGTCAGCTCAGCAAGACAATTGGAAAAGGAGACAAAACCTTCTTCAAAATGTTGGCCATTTGGCCATAAAAGTGTATTTTAAAGCTAGAAACTCCTGCAAATTTAGGAGTAATGTCCATGATCCCAAAATAAAACGTAATAAATCATGAATCAATAAAGTACTCAGTGACCTGACACATAAAACCAATGAAGAATGGCTCACAGATATCAAAAAGATTTTATGTTTATCTTTAACACTTGATTACTCAGAAAAAGGACCAATTGTGACTTTCCAGTAGAATTAATTATTTTTAAAATGTCATATGTGGTGCAAGTATATCTTCACATATAAAAACTTTTTTTTGATTTTCTCCAAATATTTTAAACACCCAGAATAAAGTAGAAATGATATGTCTGCTTCTGCTCCTTCCCTTGTAACACAGCTGGTGCCAGGCTGAGCAGGAAGTGAGGAGGCAAGGGTGTGAACATACATGGTTATGACTTTAATGGCAGCCCTCCCCCATCTCCCACAATGCCTTTCATTTCTCACCTCCCCTAAATGTTTTCCAACTTGTTTCATAGATCCCACCTCCAATTGTCCCCATGGCCGCTTTCATCATTATAATCGATCATGTTTTCAGCATCCTAGACCTTGAATTCACGGCCATTTTCCCATGAGTCTGACTGTCACCTTCATTGTGCTCTAAAACTCACATATACAAAGCTCTTTCATGTTCCCATCATTTGAAATTTTTCCTTTAAACCACAAAGCTCAGAGATGCTCAACCTGACAGTTGGGTGTCCCGTCCCTCTGCCAGGCCCACTACTCACATCCACTAACCTTGGTAACTGCTCACCACACTTGGGTTTTGTCTCCAGACTATGTCCTCCACTCTCTTTGTTTTGTGCCTCAATTTTCTTCCAGTTCCAACAAGTTCATTTCTTTCTCTTCCTCATTTGAATTCATATCCCTCCTATGGCCAGGTTATTAGGACCTACTAGTCAATTTTAGATTTCTTTCACAGCTGTCCTGCCAATCTTGGGTGCTGAGGGGATCTCACTGTATGTTTGTTCTGCTCTTGTTATACCACTGTCAAGTATCATTGCAGAAAGTCAAAAAAGAATGAGTTGGATCAACTACACATTTATAACTAATCTGGGACTTCCTGGATATCCTCTGGTTACTTAATTTTCAATCCATTTCTCCACATTCACTTTCCCAAACTTCTTTCATTCTCATTAGCTCTTAAGTGCACTGTCTCCCAACACTCCCAACAAATGACCTAACCTTTATTTCCATGAATTAGGTCATCCAACATGTACTCTCAAAGCTACCATCCTAGATGATTCCTCACTGATCATTGTCTTCTATGTACAAGAATAGGATCAATTGGGTATACAGGCAGCCAGAAGATACTACAGGGGATGGGGAGCAAACAAAAGCTGTCCTTCTCACTTAGGTGTTAGAACAGAGACTCTGGAAGTGAAGACAGGCCCACCCTAGCTCTTTTGCTGTTGTGATAGAATGGTCTGAGAAAAATAACTTAAAGAAGAAAGTGCCACTTGTTTGTTTGTTTGTTTGTTTGTTTGTTTTTCACAGTTCCAGTCTGTCATGACACAGAAGTCATAGCAGTTGGAGCTTAAAGTGGCTGGTCACTTTACATTCCCAATCATGAGAAAGCAATGAATGAATGCATGCTGCTATTTAGTTCAGGCTCTGGAGAATCCAGGTTCCTGATAGCTCTTCCCATATCAATTAACATAATCAAGATAAACACACACACACACACACACACACACACACACACACACACTGCTCATGGCCTCTATTTAATCAAGTTGACAATTGTTTTTAAATCACAGAACCCAAGGTGGGTCTCAGTGCAGAAACATCAGGAAGTCAAGAAGGCTGAGGATGAAAGATCCAATGGGAGATGATATGCATGAATTTTGAAATAGACTCATCGAAGGGCTCAGACTGTATTTTACTATTGCCATTGACATGATTAATCCTAGTTTGCAAATGAAGAATCCTGGTTACTCATATGGTAGACAGCCATTGTTGCCCAGTAGTGTATCTCAGTGTGCACATTAACAAGAATGTCAGCAAGGGAAGCAATCTCATGATGGAGAGGATGAATGGTATTTTGATGTGAGAAAAAGTGAAAGGAAACTTAAAACTCACTACAATTGTGAAAAGCACTTACACACTTTTAACTGAAGATATGTGTTTAAGTCAGGATAGACAGAAGCTAAGAACAGAGCCTTGTTCTCTCCCCTCCATGACCGAGAGTTGTAGATCTGAAAGAGACAACTAAAAACTTTATTTTCTGAATGCTTGTGGCAATTCAATGCAGAACAGCTTTGAGGATGTGATGAACTTTTTATTTATTTATCTATTTATTGTGCCTGTGTGTATGGGGGAAGGGAGTTGTAGTGTATGCCACATAGCACATGTGGAAGTCAAAGGATAATTTACAAGAGTTTGTTATCTCCTTTTACAATGTGACTTCCAGGAAGTAAAATCAAGTCATTAGGCTTAGCATCAATGCCTTTATCCACTAAGTCATGGAACCATCTCTAACAATCTTGAGCCACCACTCTCACCATATCATTCCTTGCTTACCCAATTAAACGTCCTCCCATCTTCACATTCTATCAGCCATAAAATTCTCCTTATCTGTTGTGTGATAATTCCATGACAATGGAAATATTCCTTCCTGGTGTAAAACAGAAGTTGGAAAAGGAAGCACCTTTAAGATTTGAGAATTAAATAGCTCACAAGTCTTAGGAAGTTCCTGAAACTTAGCAAACTCATATGCTCCCTCCTGTCTCATGATTATATAATTAGTAAGAACTGCTGAAGAAAGGAGACATGTTGGCCTTCCCAGCTACCTGCACAGAGTAGATCTGTGATGAGAGAACCAGAGAGGTTTCATGAGTCATTGCCTATGATGGGGTAGGCTTGCAGTGCTGCAGCTGCCTCTGGGCCATTCATGTTTTGGTCAGTAACTTCACCCCCAAACCATAGTCATGTGAGTAACCCTGATAGACTTACTGGTTTATCAAGTTGATTTTAATGTTCTTATTACTTTGGTCTGTTATTGGTTCTCTGAATAAGGATGAGTAGACATTGTTCCCATTTCTCTAAGAATGCTGTCACACAATCCTATCTTAAAGATGTTTTAGTCCAGATTCAAGTGAGTGAGCCAAATTTACCACTTATTTGCCACAGAAATCTCTCTTTGTTTAGATCTCCTTAGCCCAACAGAGAGCCTTCTTTTCCTCTACTGCACCTGTGAAAATTCCACATTTTTCTTTCAATTCAAGTAACTAATGCTTTGTACCCAAAGATGTTCTCAGCATATATCACCCCATGGCTCTTCTTTCGGCAGGACCACTTACATGTGCAATCTGTGTCTCAGTCCCAAAGGTGTCACGTGAAAGTATTTCAGAGTATTGGTATCATCTATAAATTTAACTTCTGAACAGTTCTTCATATGCATCTCACGATCTACTCATGAGCCCATAGTGGGTTCTTATGAATTAATTTATGGGAAAAAAGTATTATGTATTGGATACTTATAGCTAAATATCCAGGCACATTGGTTCCTTTTAAAAACCAATGCATTCACTAGTAGACTTAAAATTTGTCCCTCAACAGCCATAAAATTCCTTTGTACCAGCTATGTTGGCCTTCTCCTCCAGTCAGAGCAAATCTATACAGGATCAAAGTCTTAGAGTCCCCATGGGTTTGGTATAATATTCTTTGGCTAAAATGGATGAAGCCTAAAAGCCCATCCCAAGTAAGTACTACCTCATCCTTTGGAGTTATTTTTAGATTAACTTTTTCTCCCTGAGATAAAGGTGAATAACTTTGCCATTCATTCTCCATACTAAGTATGCAACTGACTTTTTCTCTTTATTTAATCATCAGACTGGCATTTGGGTTTCTAATCCCTTTCAGCTGCTCTAGCAACCTTAAAGACTATCAATAATTTAAGGATGCTTCATCAATGAAAGACCACATATATGCCCATTTGTTTCCACAGAGTCTCTGGGAATGCAATTCTGTATGTGTATTCACTAGGAAAATGCACCATAGTAAGTTGCGTTATTATGGATTGCCCTTTTTGTGGTTTTTGTTAATGTTTCAATCACAGACTGAATATTTTGAGGACCCAGAGCATCTTTAAAATGGCTTTATTTACTCGTCCGCCAAAGTATTGTCTAGAAAATAACATGTTGGGATTTGGGGTATTAGAAGAAAAGAAGTTTGCTCTTCGTGCCACAGTGGAAGGCTCTATAAGAGAAGTCAACAGCACAGCCATTTGTTGTGTTAATATTTTACATGAATAGATGTGAAGAGACTTCTATTCATTCCAAATAATGCACCAATGTCAGACCAAAGGCATGACGTCATCCATATCTAGCTTGGTGAACCAATGAGTTTATTGGGAATACTTGAAGACGCATAAGTAATTCAGAGGCAGCTGTCCCACTGAAAATTCCACCCTAGCATGGATTATGACTTATAAGAGCTATATGCCCGGAGCTCCCTGCTGGCATCATGGCCTACAGAAGAGTCTCTATTCAAAAGCAATTACTTCTGCACATATGATCTTGGGGAGAAACCTTGCTTAATACAACTTCCTGAACTTCTGAGACTGGTAAATTACATGAGATTCCTGAGCTGTGCAAGAGATGTAAGCTTCTCTCCGTCCTCTAGGATGGTTTGTTTCCGTTAAGAGAAAATGACCACATCGTATCCTAGAAAAAGGTTAAAAAAAAAAATCACTCATTCAGAAAGCACCGATGTGAGGAAAGATGATTACTGAAAGAATTGACTCATCGATGGATTGATTGATTGAGCAACAGACCGACTATCACTGGGAAAGGTAAAGTCGCTGATACCTCTGTTTTCAGATTAGACCTGCTGTGTCCACAACAGGACAAGTAAAGTCAGAGGTAACAACTGACATTAAAAGACCATGAAAAAGAATCAAAAGAAAACACAAGAGCAGTAGAGCGTGTGGCTTTCAAATTGGAGGTGCTTGGTGAGTTGTTCAGGGGAAAAACACACACACACACACACACACACACACACACACACACACACACACTTCCCAGGTATATCTCAGGTTATTTGAAAGAAAATTAAGAATCTCATTTTTTAAGGAATCTTGCTAAGAGAAATTTGAGAGAAAAAATGTGATAAAGCTACTGAGAGAAGAATGAGATGACTGGAATTGGACTTCAGACTAAAATGATTTTTACTTAATGAGAATTCCGTACATGAGCATTGCATTTCCATCAGTCTCACACCTCTTTTTCTTCCCCTCAGTCCATCTTGTCTCCCAAGCTCTCTCAATTGCATGACCTTTTCTTCTATATACATTTTTTACATATATACCACATGGTTATGTTCTAAACACACATACACACAGCCTGTTGAGGTCCACCATTTAGTGTTGTTTATATTTATTTAAGGCTAACAAGTGAGGATTGGATAACATATCGGAGGGCTCATCTCCAGAAAAGAAGGAAAAGGATGTTGTAGCAATGTTTCCTGGAGAAACCTCTAAAAAGCCTCCCAACAGAAACTTTGGGATCCATTGAGATCTAGAAACTGAAGTTGAGTATAAAAATCTGCTGTGTCCATACACAATAGAAAACCACTTGACCAATTAAATCTAGCTGATGCACATGAGACAACTTGGTAACAAAATCACTGTACTGGTTTTAGCCTTGTCAGCAATATATTGTATCTATACAGAAAGCCATCTCATTTTATCCGCGATAACTGGGGAATCCTAAAGAAGGCAGATGTGTGCATAGCGAGGTTTCTTATGAGAACTGAAGCTAAATAAGAAACCCTGGTTTCCTCTATTCATGTTTTATGCACAGCATTCCCAAGTAAAAGACCACACCCAGTGGACTTCAGGGTGCTGCTTCTTTTATAATAAATGGGAAATTCTTTAAAAATTGTTGTCAAGAATGTGACAATTTCAAGTGAAGGAGAGAAACCATTTATTTGATCATCAAGGAAAATCCATCTGTATTTTCTCTGAGAACAAGATACTACAAAAAAAAAAGAATGAGAATGGAAAAACTTTATTTCAAAATTCTAGAGAATAATTAGATAATAAAAGTGATCAAATTTATTTTTATCACTTTTAAATGGTAGAGTTCACTTAGAAAAGATATCATAATTGACAGCAATTCACATCTGAGCAGAAACTTGGGAATAATATCCACTGGAGCCTCACTGTATCTGTAGTCTATGAATCTGAAAGAGCCTCACTACATCAGTGTACAGAGGGTCTACATAAACACAGGAGACTCACTGCATCAGTGTACAGAGGGTCTACATAAACACAGGAGACTCACTGCATCAGTGCCACGTGTGGTCGATGTAGCAAAGCTTTCCTTTGCATTAACCAGTAGTACAGCTTGTCCTTCTCTCTTCTGTCTTCTTCTTCTTCTAAGAATAAATTTAGCTTTACTACCACATAGAAAACTAAGTCTAGCTCTCATCAGTGTTTGATTTCTTCCATCCTGCAGGTTACTTTAACTTTGTGGGAGACAGCATCTAGTTCCACAGAGAAGGTAGAGGGCAGCTAAAACAACCCTTCAACATCAGTAAAGGCTTTCAGACATAGTCTCTGTTTCGTGAAGGCTTTGCTTAGGCAATGGACAATTTTAAAACATTTTGAAAACAATTTCATATTGTACAAAATATATTTTCATCATGTTCACTTCCTGGTCCCCTTTCTTATTGCTCAGAAACCCTACTTCTTCTCTGACGTTTTGAAATATTTTTCACATAAAATTGTGAAATATTCCTATAAACTGCTTATATTGAAAAAAATGCTCTTATTAAAAATTCAAATGTCCAGATCATTGTCAGATGTAAAACATACTCCATATAGCAATTAATGGATTTCAAATTCTGAAGTTAATATCTTGTGAAGTATTTGGATATCTGGTCTTGATTTGGGAGTTTAAAAATATTTCCTACATTCTAAGTTCTAATATATAACATGAATTTTGTAATTTAGGGGGCTCTTCTTTCCTTTATTTAAGACACAGTACTCTTTCAAATCTCCCCAGTGGTTTGAAGGGGATCCAGTCAATACTACCACGAAGAGTGACCCCACCTTGTCTTTTTTAGTGTGACAAGGACTTCCAGAAAGGGACATTTAAATCGGATAGGTACAGATGCACAGCAAGAAGGCAGGAAGATAATTCCCTAAGGCTCTACCCAATGAGAAATATACTATCTGCTTAGGATTCTTAGAAAAATCAATGTTTCTGAATCTAGCATGAAAATGTTCACCTGTCCTGGGTTCTTTAAGATAATCTTAATTTCAAATACTATATTGTGTTTTTTTTATCTGAAGTTGACAAAGCGGGGAGGAGAGGAGGGAGAGAGGATGAACAAATGTTTTTTCTTCTTCCTACAGTTTTGGAAGCTATCTGGATGCTCTGGAGCTACAGGAGAATGAGATCAGATACAGGATGGCAATCCCCTCTCACAGATCACAGTACGAAAGACAGAACTTCTCAGTGAGCATCAAGGAGCCAGGGGGCACGGGAAATCTCTTATTTATACAGAGATGAGCTCAAATGGCTTGGCCGTATATACATAGTTTCACTTTGATAGCAGAATAACCTTTCAAGAATTCTGGAATATAAATAAGAAATCAAATAAAAATGACATAGTCCCCATTAAATAAAAGCAGAGTGTACAGCAATGTAACACAAAGCACCAGCTCTAGGGGGCTGGTGACAAATCACTTGGGCCCTGCTCTTAAGAGTTATTTCTGATCTGGTGCTCCACACCAGAATTATATATTATATTGCACATTTATTTGTCAGTTAGGATAATGCAGGCTTGATCTCTCTGGAACAGCTGTCCATTCTGTGCCTTCATATTTTAATGCATCTTCAAGATACAGCCAACACACCAGCTTCAATCTACTCTTGGCAGGACAGCGTCATAACTTAGTTTAACATTTCCTCTAGTGTTTTTTTTCTCTCTCTCTCTCTCTCTGCATTGATGTGCATGTCAAATAGTCTGTCAGAGCCGCTTCTCATAACATAAATTCCAGATGTTTTTTGGCTTCCCAAAAGGAAGATGTAATAGGTTTGCTTTTACTAATACACTTAGCTAATGAGAATAGAAGTATGGTTATAAAATCCGTTTATATGCTTTTCATGCTGAAGTATGTAAGCCATAATATGTGTTCCTCTTCTTTGTAAATGAGGTCTATGTGTGGAAGAAAAAAAGAAAGACATAAAGCGAGAGGAAAATGAAGTTGGTATGGGGCCAAGCTAATGCACAACTAGTTTTGATGAAGATAATCAAAAGGATAAAATATACTATAGGTTTACACTTCACAATGTCTTTATTCATTGTGTATTCAAGAGCCATTTATCAGATATCTCTTGTATAGTCAGCACTAGGTAATAAGTAAAAGGCAGAGTAGTCACTCAGCAGGAGACAAGGCTTTTATCATGAAAAAAAATTACCAAAATATTCAAAGACAACATATAAGCAAGTGTAAAGAGGAGATTCCTTCTAAGCTTCAGCAATGGAAAAAAAAAATCATCTGGGAGGAATAATCACTTAGTGCTGTGTTCATTTAGGGAAAAACTAAAGAAGACTTTGTAAATATTTGTACCTCCAACCCACAGTCACACCACATGGATTGTTGGTAGATTCCCAGGTGGAGGCCAGAGGCCAGTGTTTTTAAAAGTACTTACAGGTAATTCTCAATGCACTTAGTGCTTGAAATCCACAGAGGGTCACTTACCACTAGGGTCCCTGACACACACTATTGTTCTTTCTATGCATTACGTCTAAGGGTTCTGAAAAACAAGGTCTTCACACACACACACACACACACACACACACACACACACACACACACACACACACCACACATTCCCACAAGAGTCCTTAGCATTAAAGACCATCCTCTTGGCACTTATGTCCCAACCCCAACAAAGCCTTGGGAAAAATCAGCATTAGACAAGGTCAGCATGGGATATTTTATTTTTCCCTCACAAGAAAGTCATGAAGTTGAAGGCTCTGTTGCTTCCTGCTGCTGCAGGATTCTAATCAGTGATGGATGTAAGTATAAACTGTGGCTTTTAGGAGCTCTGGGAAGGTTTTCGAGACAGCCTGTGATGTGTTTACCAAAGTCATTTGGGCTGTTTCAGAATGTGGAGCCTTGAAATGATGTGGCGCTTGACCCAAATGGTCTCCTGCATCTCTCTGCCTCTCAAAACTACTATGCTTATTTCTTCTTCCAGAATCAAGATATTATGTAACTCACATGCAATTTCTTTATGGATTGCTGAAGATTTATGAATGCTAAATGTTTAGTTTTTTTTTAATGTGTTTGAGATAACACAAATTTATCTTACAACCCACAGATTTCTCAGTATAGCTGTACATATAAAATATGGAGTGAAATATACAATGGTCTCATTTACTTTATCTTCATTCTTCATCTAACCTGAATGCATGATCTGCCTTTGACTGAGGCCTGTCATAGTTCTTAATCACAACCATTTTTGCTGCCTGCACAGCTCTTAATCACAGCCATTTTTGCTCCCTGGAGTCACTGGGCAATACCTGGAGACAATTTCTGTTATCACAAACAGAGAAGGGTTTCCCAGAATACTCTGAATACAGACCAAAACTGTCACCAAAGGCCCTATACACAGAAGACGCTCACTTCAAATATTCTTTCCTTCAAACCTGAATAATACAAAGGAGAAATAAAGCCCTTGTTTTATGTGAATTTTGCTCTGGCTAAAAGATAAATGTAAATAACTGACAGACCATGTTGACATGGGTTAGTGCAAAGGCTCCTGGTTTCTCAGGGTTCCCCTTAGGGGACCAGTATTAGGTCTTACTGTCTAGAAATCTCTCTTTCTTTAATGATCATAATGTGCATAATTGGGCCTAAACCTCAAGGTCTTTGCCAAAATGATCCTCAAAATTAAAGAAAAAAATCAGTTATCAAGTTTGTGTGAGAACTGCTCAACCCTATAGACTCAGGGCACAAAACTCTTAGCTGCAAACCCATCAGGCCTCCCTAATCCTTACCCACCACAGCAAAGCATCATTTTGGAGACTAGGCGCTGAAGCAGAGTATCCCTTTAATTCCCTTGTCTACACTCCTGACAGTCTCTTTTCTCCCCAGTCTCCCCCTCCTTGATGTTCCAGCCTTGTTGTTTATTTCCTCTGTGTCCATAGGATTCCTCAGCATTTCCTTCTTCTCTTCTCTGTTTTCCCAAGTAGAACCAGTCATCACAGCCTCAGCTCCCTCTCCTTCCAGCCACCCCCACACTTCTACTCTGCAACTCTATGGAATACAAACATTGTGGATTGTGTACTGAGCAACTATATGCCCTTTGTGTTGAGGCGCCCACTTACAGTCAGTCAAAATTAAATTCACCAGAGATTCTCCATTTCCTAATTTGCTCCAAGATCTCTGGTCTTGTGAGGAGAAGAAGAAGAAGAAGAAGAAGAAGAAGAAGAAGAAGAAGAAGAAGAAGAAGGAGGAGGAGGAGGAGGAGGAGGAGGAGGAGGAGGAGGAGGAGGAGGAGGAGGAGGAGGAGGAGGAGGAGGAGGAGGAGGAGGGAAAGAAAAAATGGAAACTATTGTTAAAATAACTTCATACACACAGGAAAAAAATCTGGAAGTTATTAAGTGCCTCTTAGAGTGCCCAATTTAATCTGTTTCGTATTTCAGAAAAAGTAAGCTTATAATAGCTTAAAAGAAAATTAGCGTTTTTGTTGTTATTTGTTAGAAGCAATCAAGAGGAAGTCTGCAATGCATCCAATATCAATAAATAGCAGTCAGTTGAATATTCAATGAAAAGTGAATTCCCCTTATTGGTTGTCTAATATTTTCTCTGTCATTGCTTCCAACTGACTACCACCCAGTTGGTTTTGGTTCTGTGATTCACTGTATACATATTTAGAATAATGCAAAGCTAAGCAATGATGAGAAGATCAATGATTATTTAATTACCTACCATACTTGGTATAGCACTGGGCAGGATTTGCTTGCACTTCATTCTAAATTTTTATGCACAGAATTCATACTTTCTATGGCCACAGAGCATGCTGTTCAAACTGACAAAGGATGCTCTGATCTCCTGTTTTGAATACTAACATTGACTATACTGGCTTTTATTTACTTGAGTCATGAAGATTTAAAAATTTAAGAGTAGGCCACAGGAGTTCTGTTGAGTCATCAAATAATTATAGAATTTGTATTTTATCAGTGGCAAACTATCCTCGTAATCCAAATTCCACTTATAGTTTTTTTCCCTTAATGCTTCCTGTTACCCTTTCTCAACACGTTTTCCCATCATGAAAATTAACCCACTCTATATCTCTCTTGAAAGAAAAGGAACTGTTCCCTTGCCAAACCTTTCATTATGCAGTTTCTCTCCTTCATGAATTGTGATCTCACAGTAGACCAGCAGAAACCCCAACACTTTGAAGTGTTGTGTTAATTTGATTAATACATATTACATCCTGTTCTGATGCACTTTGCCTTACGCATTTTAAATGAAAAACGCAGGGCGGGTTGCATTTGTGTTAGGAACACAGCATCCTAAATAATCAGCACTGAAAGTGGTCTGTAACAATCCGGTACCACCTTAAATATGCAGGGGTTGTTGTTTGCAGGTTAACGATAATTATGTAAAAATGTATGTTTTGTCACAATTAAGGCATTAATAAACGCTTAATATAATTCCACCTAAAATATTCATTCTATTACTATTGTTCTATAGATATCTTTATAATAGATCTATATTTGTAATCTACATCATTTATAAGTTCCAAATCCACCCTAAAATATTATTACATCAAAGGGTAGGAGGCTGTTTTCTGGAAGGTGGAGCATGGATTCATGCTTATTACTGAAAGAAAATAATCAAATTCCTACATTATTTTTTATTAATAGTTACTTTTATGTGTGTCTTCAGGGCCTTGGAGTGGCAAGATGAAAGGAAAAAAACTAAACCTTACAACCAAATTTGACCAGAGTATTTCATATGACCTCAACCCATTTTTAATCTCT
The DNA here is from genome assembly GCF_000001635.26 of Mus musculus. Classification (NCBI taxonomy): domain Eukaryota; kingdom Metazoa; phylum Chordata; class Mammalia; order Rodentia; family Muridae; genus Mus; species Mus musculus. Next base: position 116,659,132 of record NC_000079.6, read on the forward strand.
AAAGCACTCTAAAGTATTGGCATATGACACTCTTGTTCTTTCTGTGGTGGCACCCACACGTGCACGTGTGCACGCACGTACACACACACACACACACACACACACACACACACACACACACACACAATCATTCATATGCAAACCGAAGCAAGCTTTTTATAGATCAGTGCTAACCTTTACAACATACAATGAATATTGACTTGATTATTCTTCATGGCCTAATGAGATGTGAGGCATGTGCATCTCTACAATCCTTCGCAATTTCTCATTGGTTCTGATAATAGTATTATACTCTACCAATTCTCTATAGATATAGGGTGAGTTTTTTTTTTTCCATTTAGAATTTATGCCTTAAATTATAAACTTTTGCTTTCGACTCTGGTAATATTTTATCTCTTCTTCTTAAGCATTAATAAATTCTATAGTATTTTTTAAAAAACATATCCCTCATAAAATCTCAGCAGAAAGGTTGTCATGGATCTTGTAAGCTGTTGACATCATGGAAAAGTGACTTTACCTGCCAATGAACACTTAAAAAAATAACCTACCCAGAATATTGTAGGAATTCAATATTTGGGACCCACAGATGAATATGAGACCAATCTCACCAGCACGTTCTTTTCCCAAGGAAGACCAGATACAGCATATTTGGATTTTTGGTACAGTCAACAATTCATTTACTTGAAACATGACACATGGTTGACCTTATCCTTGTAGCCCATTTAAAGCCCAAGAAAGAAAAGAGCTAATGTTTTCAGTAATGTAGTAGTAGAAAGGAGAAAAATGAACAGGGTAATTCTAAAGGATGATTTGAAAGTGGAAATAGAGTAAGAAAAAGTGAAAGAAACATTCAGAACACACAGAAGAAGACCCTAACTTGGTAACATAATGGATTCACAAAATTCCTTGACCTCTTTTGTTTGCACATTCTGGACTGACTCAATGTCTTTATGCCCTTCTATTTGGCATTTCCTATCTGAAACAGGAAAGAAAGATGAGAGATGAAGCGTCACAAATGCAGTACCACAGCATAGTTGGCAAAAGTATTTGTGTAAATATTTGATACTTGGGTAAGATTTATCTCCTGTATGCATTCTCAAACACAAGATGCTATTACTGTAACTCATGAAAATACACATCCAAAATTTTCTCTGACCTAGTAACAATCACCCTAGGTCTGGACATAGATGTATGTAAGTTTGTGGATAGTCTAGAGAAAGGGAAATGAAGCATTACATTAATTATACCTAATTTAAAATTAATTATAATACATTTCTGCCATTTCCTCCCTTTGCCTATGCCTGTCAAGACACAGATGTTTCCTAAAACCATAGTTTAAGTGTCTGAGATCTGCTACTTCACTGTAACTTAACATTTTAATTAAGTTAGGGTGAAGATAAATCCTAATATTACCTTGCACTGTCTAGAGAGGCTTCTAAATACTTTTAGGTTGATTCTGTCTAGAAAGTACTATATAAGTAAGATGTAATTATATGTTAGTTTAAACTGTTCTAGTGGTCTCACTTTGGAATGTTAAAATTGGGAGGTGAAATTAAATTTAATCTTATTTTTATTTAGTCAGAGGTAGCTAAATATTATGACTTCAAAATGTAACCATCACAAAATTATCTAGCAGATATTTTACATCATTCTTGATATGAAATCTTCAGAATGTTATGCATACTTCATACCTAACTGGGCATCTCAGATTGGGCTAGCCACATTCTCCGTGCTAAGGAGCCAATATGGCTAAAAGCCCTTGTTTTACACAGTATGCATCAAGAGCATTCTGTTCGAAATGGCTCTCTGTTTGAAGGGGAACCAGGGCAGATCCCTTTAGACAAAGGTTTCAAGGTTAAAAATCAAATTTTGAGTTACTGATAGAAAGACAGAGAATCCTTGTCAACAGCAGGAGATTGTGTTCCCCCTCGCACGCCATCCTTTCCAAATTTCCTATCGATTGTTTTCCCCAGGGTGAAAGAATCAGGAAAAGAGAATAGCCTTTCATGGATGCGGTTGCCATCTTGGCTGGTGTGGTTGGCTCTAAATCCATTAGCATTAATACTCTCCATAAGAAGCTTTGGATAAGTAGCTTTAAAACTGTGGATGATAAACAAAGAAATAGATTTTCCTGGGGAGGGTGAAATTATCAGAAGACAGGAAGGAGCCAGAGGTGCTGAGTCACGGTACATAAAGTTGTCTCTGAAAACCCAGCGATTCAGCACCCATTGGAGATCTCTCCTGCTGTCTTTCTGTGGGTGATGTTTTCTTGCCTCTGCCTTCTCTGAATGGGAACTTCACTGGCCTTGTCCCAGCTGCTACACAAATGAGCCTGAGGTAAATTAAATAAAGTCTTACTGATCACAGTCACCCCAGGGATGAAGTCAGCTTGAATTCAATCTGACTAGCACTTGCCAGATTTCAATGTGCATATGAAACACATGGAGAATCTTGTTAAAATGAAGATTCTGACAAGGAAATCAGGGTCAGGCAGGCAGGAGGAAGTCTTAAGAAGTCAACTTCTCCCATGATACAACTGTTTCTGGGAAAACATTTTGAACAATAGCCTTGTGATGACGAATTTAACCCTATGTGTTCCTTATCAATTACTTCAAAGTGTGTGGAAAATAACCAGAGCTAGGCTGGCAAAGGGCTCAGTGGGTAAAAGCACTTGCTGCCACACATTTGGTACCTATAATCTACATAGGAGGAAAGAACAAAACACCAGAAGTTATCCTCTGACCTATATGTGAATGCACATGTGCACACACATACACAAAATAATAATGATAATAATAACAAATGTAAAAAAATTAATGACCAGTATTTCATCTCCCAGTCATTTCAAAAAGAAGAAAACATGGACTTTGCATGAAGTAAGTGCTAATCCTTTATAAAATCTCCACATGGGGATAAAATTATGGACTGGCTGATGTATTCCAATGGGAGTGAGATCATTTTTTAAAATAGATAAATTTTGCTAGGCTTGGTAACTCATGTCTTTAATCTCAGCACTCCAGCCCTTGAGAGATTAAGGCAGGTAGACATCTATGAATTTGAGGTCAGCCTGGTCATAGTGAGTTCCAAGCCAGCCAGGGCTATGCAGAAAGACCAATCCTAGGGGGGGAGGGGAGGGGAGGGGAGGGGAGGGGAGGGGAGGGGAGGGGAGGGGAGGGGAGGGGAGGGGAGGGGAGGGAAATGGAGGGGAGGGGAGGGAAAGGGAGGGGAGGGGAGGGGAGGGGAGGGAAAGGGAGGGGAGGGGAGGGGAGGGGAGGGAAAGGGAGAAGAAGGGAGGGGAGGGGAGGGGAAACAGAGAGAGAGAGAGAGAGAGAGAGAGAGAGAGAGAGAGAGAGAAATAAGACATAACACCATTTATTTATTTACATATATCTGTGTTCACAGAGGTCAGAAGAAAACTTTCAGGAATTGACTGACTCTGTCCTTTCACCACATAGGCGATTGAACTCAGGTCACCAGGCTTGGTAACTGGTGGCTTTCCCTGCAGAATCATCTATCCTGCACTCAAAGGGATCTTATTTCCCTGCATCCCATAAATTCATGTGTGTCTGGCTTTGACCTCTTGATTATCCTCCTTCTTGAAGTGAGTTTCACAGTTGCATGTCACTGTCTGATTCCTCTCCAAAATGTTATATTTATATTGGGCCTTCTCTCTGTTCTCCGTATCTTATCTATTATTTCATAATATCTGTCTATATTTTCCTGTTCTACCTTTGGCCTGTTATCTCAATCTGTTTCCTAGTGTATTAGTTTACTCTTCAGCTATGTCTTCCCACCAAGTCTCCTTAACAAGCCACAAGCTCTCTTCCTTTTCTCTGCTATTCTTCTCAGATCAGTATACAGCTTCTCATTCCCATATAGAAACCTGCCTCTGCCCATATACCTGGCTTCTAGTTAAATTCTGTCACCGCGAGTGGTTATTTACCTGATAAATAGCAGGCAGTATTCTTGTGGACCAAGATCCATATGTAGATTAGGAAATTCTGATCTCATTGGGAGAATCTAGAATAAAGCACCACCATAATTTATACTTACTCCCCCTCCAAAACTAATGTTGAATTTCTAGGAACTAAAGGTCTCAAGTTACTTAAGAAAAGCTTTCTTAGTTAAACGTAAAATCATAAAATGACCTTTTTTAAATTTTTATTTTATTTTATTTTTTAATTTGTTTTTTACACTCCATATTCCATTCCCCTCTCCCCCCCCCCATCCTCCCTCTGACTGCTCCACATCCCACACTTCCTCCCCACCCAACCCAGTCTCTACATGGATGCCCCCACCCTCCACCCCACCTGACCTCTAAACTCCCTGGGGCCTCCAGTCTCTTGAGGGTTCAGGTGCATCATCTCTGAATGAACACAGACCTGGAAGTCCCCTACTGTATGTGTGTGGGGCCTCATATCAGCTGGTGTACGCTGTCTGTTTGGTGGTTCAGATTAATTGAGGCTGCTGGTCCTCCTACAGGATCATCCTTCTCCTCAGCTTCTTTCAGCCTTCCCTAATTCAACAATAGAAGTCAGCTGCTTCTGTCCATTGGTTGGGTGCAAATATCTGCATCTGACTCTTTCAGCTGCTTGTTGGGTCTTTCAAAGGGCAGTCATGCTATGTCCCCCTTTTTTTGAGCACTCCACAGCCTCAGTAATAGTGTCAGACCTTGGGACCTCCCCTTGAGCTGGATCCCACTTTGGGCCTGTTGCTGGACCTTCTTTTCCTCAGGCTCCTCTCCATTTCCATCTCTGTAGTTCTTTCAGACAGGAAAAATTATGGGTCATAGATGTGACGGTGGGATGGCAACCCCATCCCTCACTTGATGGCCTTCTTCCTACTCATGCTTCCTCCAAGCTCAACGGGAAGGAGTAGGTTTATGTGAGATAACTTGTTGTTACTGCTTATGATTGGTAATCAACTAAATGCTTAAATTATCCTTTGTGTGCTGTACTGGCTAGTTTTGTGTCAACTTGACACAGCTGGAGTTATCACAGAGAAAGGAGCTTCAGTTGAGGAAATGCCTCCATGAGATCCAACTGTAAGGCATTTTCTCAATTAGTGACTAAGGGGGAAAGGCCCCTTGTGGGTGGGACCATCTCTGGGCTGGTAGTCTTGGGTTCTATAAGAGAGCAAGCTGAGCAAGCCAGGTGAGGCAAGCCAGTAAAGAACATCCCCCCATGGCTTCTGTATCAGCTCCTGCTCCCTGACCTGTTTGAGTTCCAGTCCTGACTTCCTTTGGTGATGAACAGCAGCATGAAAGTGTAAGCCGAATAAACCCTTTCCTCCCCAACTTGCTTCTTGGTCATGATGTTTGTGCAGGAATAGAAACCCTGACTAAGACATGTGCTTTTATGGAAAAACATGTTTTTGTCATACTCAGCTTGCCTTTGTTATTGTAAACAGCTTGAAATCAAATGAACTTTACTCTTGAGTATTTTCTTTTTTTTTTTTTTTTTTTCCATTTTTTATTAGGTATTTAGCTCATTTACATTTCCAATGCTATACCAAAAGTCCCCCTTACCCACCCACCCCCACTCCCCTACCCACCCACTCCCCCCCTTTGGCCCTGGCGTTCCCCTGTACCGGGGCACACAAAGTCTGCGTGTCCAATGGGCCTCTCTTTCCAGTGATGGCCGACTAGGCCATCTTTTGATACATATGCAGCTAGAGTCAAGAGCTCAGGGGTACTGGTTAGTTCATAATGTTGTTCCACCTATAGGGTTGAAGATCCCTTTAGCTCCTTGGGTACTTTCTCTAGCTCCTCCATTGGGAGCCCTGTGATCCATCCATTAGCTGACTGTGAGCATCCACTTCTGTGTTTGCTAGGCCCCGGCATAGTCTCACAAGAGACAGCTACATCTGGGTCCTTGAGTATTTTCTTAATCCTCCTAATATATGTTGCTTCCTTCTCTGAATAAAGTTGGCTACTACAAAAACACTTAAGTCCACCTCATTTATGAGCTCCTATCTCGCAGGTTCATCAAGCTCTGGAAGGATGACACATAATGTAAACCTTCAAAAGATCACAGACAGTTCCAGACCATGAGCCACAATCTCCAAGCCCTGTGAGCTTAGCTTCTACCAAGACGTAATTAACCCAGTCAGTTGGCCAGTGAATCATGTCTTCCCAGAAACTAAAATTGAAATCATCACTAATAGTGGTCATTATTAAAAAGCCTCTCCTAGATTAGTGATACAATCTCTCCTGTGGTGTCCAGTGCCAGTGGACGGTATTCAGAAAACCCAAGGATATTCAATAGTAATCATTTTTTAAATATGGAAACCAGGCCACCTTTAATTTCCCTATGCAACCAAAAACAACCTTGAACTCCTATTCCTGCAGCCTCTACTTCCTGAGTCCTGGGATTTAATACAAGAGCCAGGAAACCTAGTTTATGCAGATTGGAAAATGCAACCCAGTGCTTCATGCATGTTAAGCAAGTAGTCTACCAACTGATCTACATCAGAACTCTGAACTTAGATTTTAGCTGAGTGAAATCCACCTTGTAATTTCCATTTTCAGCTGTGATTCCATGATCTTATGTCTTAAATAGAATACCAACCATTCAGCAGGCCATTTTTCTTGAGGGTTACATACAGTACCTGGATATTTCATTGCCAGAACACTGGCATTTATTTTCACAGTAATTTATATATTCATATATGTCTTTATTTCAGACATGTGTGTGGTGTATACACACACACACACACACACACACACACACACATATATATATATATATATATATATATATATATATATATATATATATATATACATGAAATATATGAAGGATTTAAGTGCTTCTGGTTGACATTCATCATTTTCCTTTTTTTTCCCCTTTCCCAGATGGGTAAGAATATTTATATCTGGGAAATGTTCTTTGAGCAGAGATAAATAAGGTTCTGTGGAAAACAATGTGTGGTCAAACCATTTCTTCTCCTAACCTCTGGTTGCCTCATATCCATTTTTTGTCTTCTAGCCATTATACCATTTGTTCATTAGCATTAATCAACACTAATCTGGATCATAACTATGATATGCTTCCTGAAGAAGAGAGGCAAAATATTACTTTCCACACAACAAAATTTGGGGCCTCCTTAATATAGCGCTGGAGTAATAAAAATACCTAGTATTGAATAGGGTCCAATGATGATTAAAATATAAAATAATCTGGAACCTTGTATACTGTATTAGCAGAAATGCTCTGCTCACTTAGTATATCTTTGCTAAAGCTCAAAAAGACCTACCTGATAGAACTGTCTGCTCTTCAAGGAAGATAAGAATAATTTAGAAGGAAAAGGAGATAAATTTAAAAACCGTGGAAAATGAATGTGAGTAAAATCTCCTTAAGTTTAAGTAGCAGCCAATACTGAGGTCTTTTGCCAATGATGTGAAAGTTCCAAGATTGCATAAAGTGGCATGATTGAATCGCACTGTTCATCAGATATGTCAATGCATCTTCCAGCCTGGGAGCTAACAAGTAAGCACTGACCTAAATTTTACAGGAGAACATTTTAAAAGCATTAAGCAAATGCTGTTTACTTAGTGAATGTAATAAATATAAACATGCTCTGGGTCCATAGTAAATTCAAAGTACAGACCTTAAATAACGCTAACATTTTAAATCAAGTTGATTAATCACTAAAATACATTAGAAGAAACCGTTTCAGCAATTTTTTTGTGTGTGAAAAAGGTCTTTTAGTCAAATTCAGCTCCTCCATTTCTACCCACTGCATGTGTAATTCATGAACCTTTAAACAGTATGAGATTATAGATAGCTAAACTGACATTTGTACTATCACTTAGCAGCCTGAATAATCGGCACACTCGAAGCTTTTTAAATGTTAAAGCAATCGTTGCTTTACATTCATCTTGTGATGTCATTGCCGCTAACAACTGACACAATAAATCTGAAGCATATGAAAGCTTGAAAAGAATATTAGATATGTGTCTCATTTTAAATGCATAACAATTAAATGATGTACAAGAAGTACGTTATGATCCATCTATTAATGAAATGCTCCTTAAAAGTGTGATGTATTATTGCTATTTTTGAACTTCTGGGTTCCCAAAGATGATCATTTACATTTCACGCTGTTTGTTTAGAGCCAGAAAGAGCAATATTACTATATTCATAATACAAATCAATGAATGTGTATACAAAGGATGGCTATGTTTGCTATCCATGAACAGGAGACCAGAGGCATACACAAAATTTGTATTCTTCTAAACCAAAAGTGGTAGATCTCACCATTACAGATCAAAAAGACAATAGTCATCAATTATTCTATGATCACATAGTTTGAATGGCTATCCATGGGTTTTTGTTTGTGAGTGGGTATGTGGTGTGTCTGTGTGTGAATGTGTGTGTATGTGATGGTGTTTAGTAGCTCAACATTTTCAGTAGTAGAACTCTATTAGTTAAAAAAAAAGAACTATTCTTGTATTCACTCATGATTCTTTGAATCCACCTGTTTTTGCTGTGGACATAGGTGATAGGCAGACATTTAGAAGAGAAATACAGGAGTCACATTACATTCTCAGTGAAAATATTGGGTGCACAAGGCTCTAATCTACCTACTTCCCACCCACACAGTCCAAAACTAAGGCAGTTTGCATAATGGATCCTTATCTGGCCTTCATTGATGAATAAGTAGACCAATAGATTAACATATCTGTGCATTTGCATGTGTTGGTGTCACTGGAGTACTGGAGAGTCTGGAAGAGTACATGAAGGAGATGTAAAGATGCTCTTATCGGATGAGATTCACCACTGGCAGTCTCTGCTACCCCATATTTACCAAAATCTTTCAGCAAATTGGGTCAAATGGGAAAAGTACAGGATTAAGCTAGGCAAAGTAGCCACATGAGGTGATTGTAAATTTTCATTTAAGAAAAACAAGAGTAATTTTCATAGTTAAACTTGAACACTGAAGATCCTTTATTCTCTACCTTCTTACTCCAGAGGTGATATTTCTAAAGTTGAAAAATACTCATGTATAATTAGAAGTCTCACCATTCTCTCACCTGCAGTCATTACACGCTTTTACTTTAAAACTTTTGAAATAACTCTTTAAAATTATGCAACTTAATCATTTTTAAAAAGGATTTGTCAATATTTTTAAACTTCTGACCATTTCATCTACATGTATGTTGCACTCTGGTTATTTCCCTATTGCAAAGGAATTTTGATCCAGTAACACGGCTGCTCTGGCAAGGGATTACATCCAAAGTCCTTTGAGGTCTTTATTGTCAGGCTGGAATGCAGACACACCCAAGATTACAGTATGATCTGGCTGCAGTACAGGCATGCCCTTAACACATGTCTTTAACCCCTAACAATGAAGGTAAGATTGGTTTGTAGAATGAAGCAACCATGTTTGAAAGTGACCTTTAAATGAGGGACAGACAAGATGATGAATCAGAGAAAGACTTGACAGAATGAGTCAGAGGTAGGATATGCCCAACTCATAAGAGAACAGCAAAGGAAAGAGGCTACTGAAGAGGAGAGAGCTGTTACCAGGACAGTTTTATAGAGACCAATTGCGGAGAGAACAAGCTCGGCACAGGTGAAGATAGAACAAGCTAGAGAGTGAGAAAATTAGAACATATTAAGAAAGTTAGTGTGAGGCCAAGCAGAGCAATTTTGTCAGGATCTGAAAGAAGCTGGATTGAATCAGTCAGCTTGGAAGATTAGATTGTACTGAGGCTAGAACCTTCCAAACTTAGGTCTAGAGATAGCTAGAACAGGAGAAAGAAACACTATGAGCTCAGCCCAAGCCATGTATTCACACATCTTGGATACATAGCTCATCTCATCCATTCTTCTGAAGAAATCAAAGCTAAATTTATACCTATATCTTCTCTTATTTCTCTCCCACCACTACCCACCTCACTCTTTCCTATATCAATTAATTTTTGTTTTGCATAGTGTCCCACAGGATTTTATTCTGAGAAATATCCCACAGAATTCAGGTCCAGCCAGGATGTAACCCTGGGTTTAAAACTAACCTTCAGGAGAGGCTGATATGCTCATCACTGGGCATGCAACCAGATGCCATGCCTATCCCCTCCCGGAATCTCTTAGCTGCCAATAGATCAATTGTAAGTGACAGAGATCCACAAAGTCCTTCCCTATCCATGGGACACAGCTTGTGTGGGTCATTTTGTTTTGTTTTAATAAAAAATAAAAATATTTTTTCATTGAACTAAAATTCCTTCTCAATCCTTAGCTACTTGGAGATCAAATGAGTTAATTAGAAATTGTCCTCTAAACCCAAGCTATTTCTGCTTTGGGCTGAAATTTGTTGGTTCTCACAATGTATTCCTGTTCAAAATTCACCACAATCACTGCCCCCCCCCCCGCCCCAAAATGTAACGTGAGTTGCATTTAAATCTGTCCCACTCCTTTCCAATCCGGCTTTGTTTATTCCCTCCCAACCCCAGTTCCATATTGAGACCTCCGCCCACACCTGATTGAATGAGTCCCCTCACTGTCCTTCTGGGACTTTGCCTTCACTTCTGTGAACTACCTTTAAGCTTCATTCAAACCTTACTTTATTCTGTCTCCTTCTGCCTGCCCCTTAAGAGTCGTGATTGTCAATTTTAAAAGTATTATTTATAGATCTATATCAACCCACATTGGGTTATTGCTATACTATATTACTGAATTTAAAATTATATAGTATCTATTCTCCTTGAGAGAACAGAAAGCTTTTTAAAGACAGAAACTAAAAGTTACTAGGCTGGGATGTAGCTGAGTTTAGAGTGTTTCACAAGCATGCAAGAAGGCCTGGGTTTGAGCCATAGCACCACACAAGCAAAGTAGGATGACATACAGTTCTGGCACTCAGAAGATGAAAGAGTTCGAGTCCATTCTTGGCTACATAGTGAATTCAAGTCCACCCTGATCTACAGAATGAGACCCTATCTCAATTACAAAAATACAAAAAAAAAAAAAAAAAAAAAAAAAAGAAGAACAAAAATTATTGAAGGCTCCAGACTGCTTTAGAATATCAGCTTTAACATGAGAGATGAATCAATCTTACTTGTATTTGGTGGTGGTGGAGGTGGTGGTGGTGGTGGTGGTACCAAGTGAATCTTTCTGTGTATGAATAATTAAGATGTCCATGCACACAAAGTCCTACTGACTCTCAGATACAATTTGAGTGAATCTGGTGGTTTGTGTAAAAATCTGAGTAACACATTATAACATGTGGAGATGTTTTAGGAAATTAGAATCAATAAGCATATACATGATCAACTCATGAGGGAGAGAAATGAAGGTACTCAGAGTAAAATGACCATATGTTCAAGTATATAAGTGCATCTCTTAAATGTGGCAATGTGCTTAAAGGTTATATAGTTTGGTGCTTTAATAAAAATACACACCACCTCCCTTTACTTTATATTTAGCACTAATAAACATAACCTATGTACCAAGTTCTATCTAGGATTTATCTCATTGATTCGCCAACAAATCTCCATAGAGATAAACAAAATTGCCGTCTATCTTAATTAGGCTTTCCATTGGCGAGATAAGACACAGTGGCCAAAAGGAACATGGGCAGGAAACAGCTTATTTTAGCTTATAATTTGCACTTCATCACCTAAGGAAGTCAGGGCAGGAACTCTAGGCAGAAGCCATGGAGTACTGCTGCTTATTGGTTTGAACCTCGTGGCTTGTTCATCCTGGTTTCACATGAAACCCAAGAGAGAGGATCTGCCTAGGATTGCACTGCACTCCCATATCAATCATCAATCAAAATAATAATAATTAAAGTACCACAGGCTTGCCTACAGACTATTGTGTTTTTTTAGAAGTGAAGTTTCTTCTTTCCAAATAACTCTAGTTTGTGTCAGGTTGACATAACACTAGCCAGCACATCATCAAATTCAAATAAAGTTTCTGGCAGAGAAAATTAAGTAATTTCTCAGAATGACACAGCAGGATGAGGTGGAAGTGTTCATAGATTTATCTGAGACAAAGACCTACTACCTTAGAGATGACTATATAGACTTCAAAAGAATAGTAGAAAGAGACTTTTAAAAGCTTCATCACCTTTTTAGAGGGTGTCTCTCACTATTAATACATCTAAGACAGAAGTTCTCAACTTACAGGTCACAACCCCTTTGATGAACACATGTCAGATATTCTGCATAGCATATATTTATGTTATGATTCATAATAGAAGCAAAATTACAGTTATGAAGTAGCAATGACATAATGCTTCTAATTTTTTTAAGTTTAAAAAAAAGTTGACTATTTAATTTCTGGCTTTTCATAGCCAACAGATAACATGTGCCATTGTTATAAGTGTGTTAAAATGTTTGAAGGTGAGTGAAGGGTTAATTTACTACAGTGCTTCTGCCCATGCAGGGAGGTTGTTTCTCTGATGCTCAGACTCCGAGACTCCATGCATGCCTTTTCAAATATTTTCTTTCTGTTTGGATTTAAGTTCTTGTTACAGGTTGTTACTAAGTAATTACAAGTTGTTCCTAAGGCTTTTCTGCACTGTGCATCTTCTTATAAATTCATAGGCTCTTATAAAGTACTAGGATTGTTTAAAAGTGATATAAAGAGATTTTGTGAACTAAACAAATAATCACTGTGCTAAAAAAAACTGATTCTGTGAAATATTCTCAGCACAAGCATAGATAAGTGCCTTCTTGATCTATCTTTAATCTTACTCAAATTTGAATATGAATATGAAAGAATACTATTTATTAGTATCATGGGTCACTTCACAGAGAATTTAAGGTCCATTACGATACTCAATATTTAATGAAATTATGATAGAAACAGAACTATGAAAAGTAAATTATATAAACTGGCAAAGATTCAAAATCATGCTATGTAAAATTAGAGAAAACCTGAGTTGAATCTAAAGACAATATAGAAACAATAACAAAATTTCAAGTTTGGCCCTGATTGTTGCAGCCACTAAAAATAGTCCAGGTACATAATGCGTGGTGGGGAGGGTTGTTCATATGTTTGTTTCCTTGTTTTTTATTTTGATTTTTGACCTTTGTTTGGTTTGCTTGTGATCAAGGATGTAAATGAATACATATGACATGAAAACTGAAGAGAGTACTGAGTGGAAAGGGGGCCATCAAGAAGAGTTAGGAGAGATGAGAACAGCAATGAGAGAGGCACAAAGAGGAATAAAATATAAAGACATATAAAGGTAAAAATACCATGAGTAAGCCTATCATTAAATGTGTTAAAAAATGATTTAAAAGATAATGAACAGTGAAGCAACCAGTATGATGACTCATACTGGTAAAGTGGGTAAAGGTGCTTCCTGCCAAGCTTTGCTACCTGAGTTACATTCCCAGAACCCACACACTGGAAGGAGACAGCTAAGTCTTGTAAATTGACCTAGGATCTACACACATGTTTGATGGTGCTAACACACACACACATACACATATCTAATAATAATAGTAATAGTAACAATAATAAACACAATAGTAACAATAAATATTATTGTTATTTAATAATAATAATCAATAAGTGTAAGAAGGGATGGGTGAGCAAGAAATATCCACAAAAGGTGGTGAATAAAAATTTGTCCTAGCACTAAACTCTAAAATTAAATATTTCATGTTAAACTTTCTATAAGAAGTATAAGCTGCAATAGATACTGCCTTTGATCTCTAACAAATCTTTGATGAAATTTCTCAGAGGAGTTGCATGGCAGAGCATGTGTGAGTTTGCAATTTCAACTCGTCAGGATGTTAATTTATATGTGAACATATATGTTCATGAGTTTTGTACATAGGTTTATGTATGTTGGGAAAACCACAGGAGAATTCAATAGCTTTTATATTGTCCATAGTCAAAAGCAAATGTCTGTACTTAATTCATATTTTGCCTGCCTGACAGTTGAAACCATTCACACTTCCACTGAAAAGAATGACTATGTGACTATCTAAACTAGCATTAAAGTATTTCTACGTTCATTACACCTTAATAGCCAGCTTGTATCTATTTAATTTGATTACATAGTCATGAAGATTAGTGGAATGATTTTGTACAGCAAGACGTCGGAATCATGAGAAGTATTCTTAAACAAGGGTGAAGGTTGGAAAGTGCTACAAGTGGCAACTCTTGAAACTAAGATCAGAATTGCTCATTTGATGGTCTTCTCTCTCTACAAAAGTTCTAGGGAGTTCTCACAAGTCTTGCCTCACCATGAAATGTGGATCAATGCAAAGTTCATTTAGACTGAACACCGATAGGCATAAAAGCTGATGCTTGGTTCTATCTACCCCACTTACTTGTGCAGTCAACACAATAGTACTGAGAACATGCTGTGTACAAGTTTGCACATAGTACAATAGGTAAGGTATAATGTAATGCTTTATAGCAAGTGTTATGAAAAGATCCCAAAACATATCCCAATAGGGTATAACTGAATTTGAATGGATAAAGAGAAAAAGGGAAGGTACTAGAACCAGCTTGAGATAACTATCAATACCTATGAAAAACTATACTTATCCAGATGCCGATGCAGGGAAAAACGTTCTAAATGTAGGAACAATACAGACAAATGTAAACAAAGCACTTTGAAGATTTCATGTAGATAAAAGTGCCAACTGGAAGAAAGAAAATGATAAGGTAAAAAAATGGAATGCAAGGGTCTGCAGAGAAGGCTTGGTTAGGAAAGTACTTGTTACACAAGAAAGAGGACCTGAGTTCAAATCCCCAGCAACCCTGTAAGTTACAAGAACATAACTTTTTTACACCAATTTAAAACTTTATGAAACATTTCAAATTATCTCTTAGCATAGTATATTATTTTGTTGGTTGACCAGGAAAGGGAAATATGCACATACTGATACTTCCTACTCCATTTCCAACCTCCAATTCCCAGCCTTAGATTCGGTATACAACTGTAGATAATCAAACCACTCCTGGTACCAACTGCTGTGTTAGTCAGCGTTCTCTAGAGTCACAGAACGTATGCTTAGTCTCTATATAGTAAAAGAATTTGTTGATGACTTACATTCTATAGTCCAACTCTTAACAATGGTCAACAGTACCTGTGAATGGAAATCCAAGGATCTAACAGTTGCTCAGTCCCACAAGGCAAGCAGGCAAAGAAGAGAGAATAAATCTTCCTTCTTCTTCTAAAGTCCTTATGTAGGTCTCCAACAGAAGGTGTGGCCCAAATAAAGGTCTGTGCCACCACGCCTGGTTCTGGGATTTGCTTTGTCCCAGATGACCTTGAACTTAGAGATCTCCCTGTCTTAATCTTCTGTGATTCATAGCCACTATGCCTCAAGATCTCCATGCCAAGATCCAGGTCAGAAGCTTATATCTCCTAGCTTCCAGATTAAGATCACAGGTGAGCCTTCCAATTCTATATTATAGTTCATTCCAGGTATATTCAAGTTGACAACCAAAAATAATCACTACACACACACTATAGAATTAAGTCTCTCTTTTGTTAAAATTATCACATAGGTGTTGAAAGTCATTTATTTAAGATACTACCAACAGGCAGTCATAAAATCATGATAATAATCAGAAAAGCATGTAACTTTTATATAATCTTAACATTTTGGGAAAGAACAAAGATGAGTTTGTGTTGCAAATGGAGAGAGAGACCCTAGAAGATCTGCACAGGGGGGCCTCAGCTTGCAAAGAAAGGACATAGCTTTTGAATCCCATCATCACATTCCCAGACTCTCCCAGAGATCAAGCAGCCTGGTAAGAAACAGGGAAACCGACTTTCAAGTTGAGGGCAGTGTTAGCTCTTTAGTTTGGAAGTTCTCACTTTTTAACCACTGGTTCAAATAAATTCACATTACATATTCCCTTGCCTTTTTGTCACCATATATCTAAGATGTAGGTTGAAGATCTCAGAGTGGAAGGGGAACAGGCCTTGTTTTCATGCTCTTCTGAGAACCTTCTTAATACTTCACCCGGCTTGGTCACTACTGAGGCAAAACTACATTGGATATTTGTTCTGGCTCACCCCCAACATCCACCTTCTCAGAACCACCCACCAAAAACTGCTTCACCAATGTGAGGGGGTCGGGTTCTTCTTGTTCTCAGTAATCCTTCAATATAAGACTCCAGCTGTGCTCTCTGCACCAAGGTGAACACACTGGCTACAAATCACTTGAGAGTACTTCTCTGCAGTATTTTTACTGTAATGTGTATTTCCCATGGTTTTGCCTAGAGACAGCATTCATCCAATCTAATTTTTGTCTATGACAACATTCTTGGGCCTCATTATCATTCTCTAGAGCAATGGTTTTCAACTTGTGGGTTAAGACTCCTTTAAAGGTTACATATCAGGTATCCTGCATATCAGATATTTACATTATGATTCATAACAGTGGTAAAATTATGGCTATGAAGTAGCAATGAAATAATATTACGACTGTAGGTCACAACAACACAAGGAACTGTATTAAAGGGCTGCAGCATTAGGAAGGTTGAGAGCCACTGCTTGAGAGATTCCTCTCTCTCTCTCTCTCTCTCTCTCTCTCTCTCTCTCATCCTTGATGCTCCAAGACCTCTCTGCAAGAAGAAGCAGAACAAAACAAAAGCAAATCAACAACTTCTCTACCTCTTCTCAACTTTTTACTTTCTTCCCAGAGAGGTTTCCTTTTTCAGAGGTCATCAAACATAATCCTGACAGCATGTCAAAGCTGGTTTCTCACAAGCTCCTGCATACTAATGCTGTGATCTCAAGACCACACTTAGAGAACTACAGTTGTATTACAGCCATACTCCCCTGAAAATGCCCTTCTTGGAAGCTAAACAAGGTTGGGTCTGGGTAGTTCTTGGTGGAAGATCTGCAGTTATACAGCATCAATATGGAGAAGTGGTGTTGAATTCAGCCTGAAGGTATCTTAGTTTTAGATTTTGAAAGATATACTCTCTAAATAATAAATTATTAGTCATGGCTTTTTATAAGGGAGCTAATGAGTGAGTAGAAGACATGCTAATAGCACATATGTTATACTCCTAGTGGCTGGAGATGGATCAATGGTTTGAGAGCATCTTCTCAGGGATGTGATTCTGCTCCCAGGACCCACATGACAGCTCAAAGCCATCTGTACTCCATTCCCAGCCAGCGGATCTGATGCCCTCTTCCTGCCTCCATGGCCACCAGTCAAACACATGGTACACAGACAAAATGCACATACACATAAAATGAATTACATACATCTTTATAATAGTTCAAAAGTATGTTTTCTGTTTCAGCAAGACAAAAGGTCATTAGTGACTTTGAGCATGCGATTTCAGTAGGAGAGCAGAAAAATAGATTTCCATGAGCTGAAAAGGGCATGGGAGGAGGGGGGTCAGTAGACAGTGAATATAAACAATGCTTTGAAATTCTGACAGTAAATAGGAGGAGAGAGGGGTGGACCTCTTTTACCCTCCCTATCCCATTAGAAGAAGTGAGGAAAAGAGGAATTTTCAAGGAAGAATTGAAGATTCAAAGAGAGTTTAATTAGTGATCTATATTCTCCAAAGAAAAGAAACGAAATGGAAACCAAAACCCAGAGAGACCTACTCATTCGGGAGGAGAGAGAGAGAGAGAGACATACCCATGGTAACACATAGGCACCTGCCACTGTATTGTAAGTGAGGAGTATTACAGGTTGACTGAGGAACGCCTGGAGATAGAGTACATGAACTGTGCCAACAGAGGACTGGTGAGATGGAGCATGCTCAAACCTTGGAAATCTCAGAATTTGAGACTGGCAGGAGTAGAAGTAACTCCCTCCCTTGTTTCCCAGCCTGCTTTGGGGTACATAACCATGACCCCTGGCCAAGTGAGCACAGTCAGTCACATATCCAGCACCTAGAAGGCCTCTCTACCTTAATGAGGCATCTCAGTAGCCTTAGTCTTTAGCCAATGACCTTTTCATCCCCTCTGGATCTTCCCAGACCCTTCCCCAAAAACTGTAATCTTTGGCTCACCCTGAATAAAGCATATACATTCAAACCTACCCCAAATAAAGAAAGATTGCCTCAGAGAGGGGCTTCATTAGAGATTGTCAGGGAAGGCCTTTGCCTAAAGGAACTATAGCAGTAAGATTCTTGAAGAAGGCCTTCTCTGCCTGATGTCCCAAATGAAATGCAGACTGTGAATTCCATTCCAGACTGTGCCTTGTCCTCTGCCAAGCTGGAGACACCCCACCAGGAAAGGCAAAGTCTAGCAGCACATAAAACATCTAGAAGATATATGCAAGGGCCACTCTGAAGACTGGGAGTGGATTGAAGATACATAGTGGTGTGTCAAATGTGGGTTTTATTGCTTCAAAGATACACCATAGCCATCCAACTCTTATAAAATACAACATTTAATTGGGGCTGGCTTACCATTTCAGAGGTTTAGTCCATTATTATCATGGCAGGAAGCATGGCAGCATGCAGGCAGACATGGTGATGAAGGAGCCGGGTAGTCTCCATCTTGATCTAAAGGCAGAAGAAGGAAACTGTATCCACACTGGCTATAGCTTGAGCACTGGAGACTTCAAAGTTCATCCTGGCAGTAACAAACTTCCTTCAACAAGGCCACACCTCCTACTAGTGCCACTGCTTATAGCCCAAGCATTCAAACACATGAGTCTATGAGGGTGGAGGGGAATTCCTATTCAAATCATCACAGGGTGAGCATTCCAATAACCTTTACTAAAGTTTCTGTATGGGTTTTGTGTTCATCTAAATTATTTAGCCTCAGAAGATTACCCTGTTTGGGCAGTAGCCAGTCAGCCATAGGTCCCTCCAATGGAAATAAAATGACTTCCTGGTTTTTCTTATTTCTGAATTCATTTGTGGATTCAGGTGGTTTCGTTTGTTTGTTTGTTTGTTTGTTTGTTTGTTTGTTTTTGCTAACTAGCTCTCACATAAATGTCCCTTGTGTTAAATACAGTTGACATGTAACCCATTCCTTTAGTAGAAACCCAATATGTCTTGTACTACTAAGTTTTATGTATGCAATACTCTCTTGTCTACATGCACACATAACATAAAGCTAACCGTATAAATCACCCATAAGTAATAGATTAGCAGCAATAATTAATGATAAAATAAAATAATTATACTAATACAATAAAAGTTACTTAGAACTTAGTGATGATAGCCAAGAGAGTACAAGCCTTTAACCTCATGGAACTAAACAGGAAGGTCATGAGTTCCAGGTCGGCCTGGACTTAGGAAAGTAAGAAATGAAAGAAAGAATGAGGAATGGATAAAGGAAAGGAGGGAGGGAGGGGGAAGAGGAAGGGAGCAAAAAAAAAAAAAAAAAGAGGTGAAAGGAAGGACAGAGAGACCAGAAATGGGAAGGCATAGGAAATGGATCAGAGGAGAGAAAAGGAGGGAGAAAAAAATACAAATTATATATTTCTGCATTTTCCTTATAGTGTCTTTAAACCATCCATAATTGAAATGATACAAATTCAATCCACTGATACCAGGACCCTGTAATTAGATTGATTTCCCTTTTGGGTCTTACCCAATACCAAGACATGTGTTACAAGGGACACGAGTGGGAGAAAAGCCCCGATTGTACTACCAGGAAGGAATGATGCTGGGACACAAGAACAAAGGAGGTGGTCCATGGCAGGAGAATAGTTACATCTGCAGGAATAAGTGTTCCCTGTGTGTGTGTGTGTGTGTGTGTGGTGTGTGTGTGTGTTTGTGTGTGTGTTTGTATGTGTGTGTTTGTGTGTGTGTGTGTGTGTGTGTGTGTGTGTGTGTGTGTGTGTGTGTGTGTGTGTGAAAGCACATAGATATAGTAGATGTTAGATGTGTTAATCTCTTAAAGTTATTTTATTTTGACTGGGCTCTGGGATCACAACTGGAAAGTGTTTCTCAGAACTACACTATACTCCCTAATATTCGCAGACTCCTGTGGGGTGGGGGTAGAGCATTCTTTTTCCTGTCTCTCTCTTTAATTTAGTGGAACTATAAGATAATTTAATATTTTTTATTCAACTGAAAAACTCTGAAGCAGAAAAAAGACAGTTCTTTTGCTTTTCTTCCTTCCTTCCTTCCTCCCTTCCTTCCTTCTTTCTTTCTCTTCACAGTGTTAGGATAGTTTTTCCTAAGAGAGTATTCAGAAGCTTAAATCATAACTCCAAACTCCACCCCCATTTCTTTTGGCTCCTATGTAGCCCTGGGGGTGGGGGGAAAAAAAAGCTTATTAAGCCAACATGCTGAGTGATGAGTGAGATAAAATGGTATGTGTGCAAATAATTTAGGATATCATAAGGAAGAAAAAGAACTCAAGAGAAGAAGCCAAGCAAAACTTCTTACAAAGTTCTTTCCAATAATTATAGTAGAAAAATAATAATCACCGTATATAATTTCATTTATAATTTTAATGTAGTAAATAATTGAAATATAAGTAAATGATTTATTGTAACTGTATTTAAAGAATTGTTATTTGCTTCAATAGGTTTTCATTGTTCATAAATTCATGTTGTTTTAAGATACTAAAATCTGTGCTGTCTCAGAACAATCTCACGGAAATTAAACAATTTAGTGCTCTCTTGTCTTTATTGCCTTTAAAAGAACCCAGTGAGATATTAGTTACAGGTGACCAAAATTATGTATCAATATATCAATATGTGATTAATGGGGGGGGGGGAACAGTCTGAAAAGAGTTTGGGTAAAAGGAAAATTTTGACCAAAACACATTGCATTAAGTTCTCAAAAAAATAAAAACATAAAAAAAAATGATGTGTTTGAAAACAATATAAGCTTTTAAGAAAGACATTAGCCATTCTGACTGGTGTGAGGTGGAATCTCAGGGTTGTTTTGATTTGCATTTCCCTGATGACTAAGAATGTTGAACATTTCTTTAGGCTTTTCTTGGCCATTCAAGTTTCCTCAGTTGAGAATTCTCTGTTTAGCTCTGTACCCCATTTTAATAGAGTTATTTGTTTCTCTGGAGTCTAACTTCTTGAGTTCTTTGCATATATTGGATATTAGCCCTCTATCAGATGGAGGATTGGTAAAGATCTTTTTCCAATCTGTTGGTTACCTTTTTGTCTTATTGACAGTGTCCTTTGCCTTACAGAAGATTTGCAATTTTATGAGATCTTACAGCACAAGCCATTGCTGTTCTGTTCAGGAATTTATCCCCTGTGCCTATATCTTCGAGGATCTTGCCCCACTTTCTCTTCTATAAGTTTCAGTGTATTCGGTTTTATGTGACAGTCCGGTTTTATGTGACAGTCTTGATCCACTTAGACTTGAGTTTTACACAAGAAGATAAGAATGAATCAATTCGCATTCTTCTACATAACTGTCGGTTGAGCCAGCACCATTTGTTGAAAATGCTGTCTTTTTTCCATTGAATGATTTTAGCTCTTTTGGCAAAGATTAAGTGACCATATGTGTGTGGGTTCATTTCTGGGTCTTCAATTCTATTCCATTGATCTACCTGCCTGTCGCTGTACCAATACCATGCAGTTTTTATCACAATTGCTCTGTAGTACAGCTTGAGGTCAGGGATGGTGATTTCACCAGAATGGGACTCATGGCTCCAGCGTCATATGTAGCAAAGGATGACCTAGTCAGACATCAATGGGAGGAAAGGTCCTTGGTCCTGTGAAGGCTCTATGCCCCAGTGTGGGGGTACACCAGGACCAGGTAGCAGGGGTGGGTGGGTTGGTGAGCAAGGGGAGGGGAAAATGGGGGAGGGTGTTTTTCAGAGGGGAAAAGCGGAAAGGGGATAACAGTTGAAATGTAAATAAAGAAAATATCCAATAATAAAAAAAAGAAAGACATTAAACAATTTGATAGTCAGAGTCACTTTTAGTTTTTATCATCTCTGTTTTAGTTCATACCACAGAACCAAGTTGTTTGTTTTGTTTGTTTGTTTGTTTGCTTGCTTGCTTAATTTGTTTTGTTGTTTTAGTTGATTTTCTACAAATGAAAATTAGAGATTCTACATTCCCACCAGTTTGGATGTTCTAGCTGGTATATTTCAGAATGGCCATGTTCCCACTTTCAACCTCATTTTCTATATTTTCAATGAACAGATGCCAGAATGCACTTGAGAAAACAAATAGCCACCCAATAAGTTTTGCTAAAACTAGAGCTATGGTCATAACATTAGATTATGGCCAAGAAACAACAAACACATGCATATTAGAGACAAGACCTACACAAATGCTTCTGTATATATTTCATAAAGGAATAAAACAGGCATCATAAGCAAGAGCAAGTAAAGGCGTGTTGAGGAGCGAGCTGAGCCTGACTGTCTGTAAGAGTGGTTTCATGTATTCTTTTTTTTTTTCCATTTTTTATTAGGTATTTAGCTCATTTACATTTCCAATGCTATACCAAAAGTCCCCCATACCCACCCACCCCCACTCCCCTACCCACCCACTCCCCCTTTTTGGCCCTGGCATTCCCCTGTACTGGGGCATATAAAGTTTGCGTGTCCAATGGGCCTCTCTTTCCAGTGATGGCCGACTAGGCCATCTTTTGATACATATGCAGCTAGAGTCAAGAGCTCCGGGGTACTGGTTAGTTCATAATGTTGTTCCACCTATAGGGTTGCAGATCCCTTTAGCTCCTTGGGTTCTTTCTCTAGCTCCTCCATTGGGAACCCTGTGATCCATCCATTAGCTGACTGTGAGCATCCACTTCTGTGTTTGCTAGGCCCCGGCATAGTCTCATTTTTTCATGTATTCTTGAGTGGTACTCTTCCTGGATGGAAGTGGTTTCATGTATTCTTGAGTGGTACTCTTCCTGGATGCCATTTTGGAGACATTGTCTCTTTGATAGAACAAAAGACTGTGCTACAGATAAATATTGTTAATCCTTCAATATCCACAAAGCTTTTCTATCCATTGCCTCCCAGATCACAGTATTTTTCATACACTTCCCATCCTGAACAAAACTAAAAAGACTTTTGTGTATAAGAATAGACAGTTTCCTAGCATGCAAACAGAGAGAGGGAAATTTTTCAGGGTTCTAGAAGTACATTGCTATAACTGTACAAAATGAGAGCCTAGATTCCCATGGCCAGCAGTTGGTCATAATCTGGGTGGGCTGAGGTCAATATTACATCCACAGCTATGTAAAAAGAACTCAGGTTATGTCAGGAAATTAACAAGTGGCAACATAGCCAATATCAACAGCATAGGCAGGTAAAGGAATGGAAGAATGTGGCATTTGAGAAATGTTCCTTAAGACTGATAACAGAAGAATCCAACTACAGTTTTATATATATATATATATATATATATATATATACACATACACACACGTGTGTGTACAGTTTTATATATATATATATACATATATATATATATATATATATATATACAGTTATATATGTGTGTGTATGTATGCAAATATATGCAAGCTTGGAAACTTGGGGCATCTCTGTAACAATTGGAGCTAAGAATCTAATTGTTTCTCTTCACTGCTTAGGTAGCATCACAGAGCATAAAGGAGTACACATTACTCAACATTTCATACACAACTTTTGCTGATCACTGAAACTTGCCTAGATTAAAACAACTGTATACTAGTGTCCTTAGCAGCTCATCTCAAGAGCTAGTTCATTGTTTATGTTTGCTGTTGCTGTCATTCTCGATTTTTATTTGCTTGTGGTGGCTACTAGCTAATAAATAGTAGCTACAAATATGACACTATACCATGTAATAGTTTTCTACTTCTCCACAGATTGAATGTTTCATCTCAGTTGGTGAACTATTTAAGAAGGATTTGGAGTTGTGGCCTCATTGGAGGAGGTGTCACTGGGAGTGGACTTGAGGTTTGAAAAGTCCATGCCTGGCTCTCTTTCTCTCTGTCTCTTTCTCTCCCCCCTCCCTGTCTCCACCTCTGTCCTGCTTGTGTATCAGACGTGAGCTCTCAGCTACTGCCTCGGAGCCTTGTAAGCTATGATCCTCAAGGTCATGCACGCTTCTTCTGTAACTGCAAGCAAGCACCAAATTAGAATATTTCTGTTATGCATTGATATGATTATTGTGTCTCTTCCTACCACTAGAAAAGTAACTATAAGACATGGGCTCTGGTTCATGGCTACTCAGAACCAAGTGCAAGCATCCCCTGGATACTTAAGATATATCAGGAGTTCTCAGAGAGGAGGGTCTTTGCATACTCATTTTTTTCTTTGCCAGAATTAAATCTATTGTATTTACAGGGCTCAGGTCCCTATTTCCCATATTGATGCCAGCCAATGGCTTGTCATAGTTTCTGGCCTCCTGGTTCTTTGCCTCTTCTGTCTTCTAGCCAGACATACTTAAGTCTCAGGCTTCATATCTCTTCTGTAGTCTTTGAATTGGAGATCCATATTTGAAGAGTTTGAAGGGACATACCCTCCTGGATAACATTCTTATTTTAAAGACAAATCTTCTGAGACATAAAATATGTCTTCAAACACTTCCCATAGCAATGCATGTGTTAATGTCAAAATTATGAGAAAAGACATTCTCCACCTCTTTTTTTTAAATATTTTTTATTATTACATATTTTCCTCAATTACATTTAGAATGCTATCCCAAAAGTCCCCCATACCCTCCCCCCCACTTCCCTACCCACCCATTCCCATTTTTTGGCCCTGGCATTCCCCTGTACTGGGGCATATAAAGTTTGCCTGTCCAATGGGCCTCTCTTTCCAGTGATGGCCGACTAGGCCATCTTTTGATACATATGCAGCTAGAGTCAAGAGCTCCGGGGTACTGGTTAGTTCATAATGTTGTTGCACCCACAGAGTTGAAGAATTGGAAACAATCACCCATGGAAGGAGTTACAGAGACAAAGTTTGGATCTGAGACAAAAGGATGGACCATCTAGAGACTGTCCATCTCTTTTCACAAGAAAATCCATGTATGTACACACACACACACACACACACACACACACACACACAACAGAAAGAGTAATCTGGAAAACTAAAATTGAACTGAAGCTAATTTCCATACAGCTTGTTTTCTCATACATTCATTCATTCATTACTATACATTGATCATCTATTCCAATAGCTGTCTAGTGTGAGGCTCTGCCAGTGCCTGGCAAATACAGAAGTAGATGCTCACAGTCATCTATAGGATGGAACACAGGGCCCCCAATGGAGAGAAAGTACCCAAGGAGCTGAAGGAGTCTTCAACCCTATAGGTGGAACAACAATATGAACTAACCAGTACCCCCAGAGCTTGTGTCTCTAGCTGCATATGTAGCAAAAGATGGCCTAGTCGGCTATCATTGGGAAGAGAGACCCCTTGGTCTTGCAAACTTTATATGCCCCTGTACAGGGGAACACCAGGGCCAAGAAGTGGGAGTGAGTAGGTAGGGGAGCAGGGCCAGGGGAGGGTATAGGGAACTTTTGGGATAGCATTTGAAATGTAAATAAAGAAAATATCTAATAAAAGAAAAAAAGGAAAAAATACTTAATCTACATATTATCTCATAAATTTTTTTTTCTAAAATTCTTCACTTCTTCTAGTTTAAAGATCCCTGCATGTGAACATGGTATTAGTTACCTTTTGTGGCATTAATCAGGAAGAGAGAGAATGAAACAAAACAAAAATCCCCAGGCAGGACAGCACAATGACTGCTGGAGAACATTGGCGTGGCATTGGATGCCACAATAATCTAGAAATTATCTCAATGAAGAAGAGGACACGGGTGGATAAGATGTATTTTCTCTTTCATTTTATGTAAGGGACTGGTTCATCTCTGGGTTATGTTGTCTCTGGGAGTGATAGAGTCCTGCCATGCGATCTTAATTGAATCTTAACAGATACTAATTTCTCTGGTAGACACATGAATACTTTTGTGGCCCACCCCCCTCCCTACAAATCTACATGGGATATATTTCTTTACACTCTTCAAAATCTAAAACCATTATCATCCTTTCATACATACAGCAAGTCTTTTACCAATCTTTCATTTCAGGAGAGAAAGCAAAATGAAAGAGAGTACCTAAAATCAGACATTTCTCTATGGTGAGTCTACAGAGCTAAACACTGCAGGAACTGATTGTCAAATACAAGCCATGCTGATGCATAGACACTATTGCTTCTTGGCAGGGAGCCCTGTGGTATGGTTGAGGGATGCCAATTCTTTCAATGATCATCTCATCTAGGTATTTTGCATTTATGTGACACATTTTTATTTTCAAAGGGACTTACAAAAATTTATTCATAATACCCTAAAATTTGGAGCTATTATTTCTCCCATTGTAGATTTAAAAATTATAAAATGTGAAAAATTCACATCAGGCCATGAACTGAACAAAACTGAAATATGACAATCCAGTCTACCAACTTTCACCCAATACTTTAACTTTTCAACCAAGTGTTCTTTGCTGTGTCTTGTTAGGTGTCTTGAGCAAAACTTCAAAGTGCTTTCCTTGATAATCCATTAGAACAAAAAAGAAAAGAGAAGAAATAAAGAAAGGAAGGAAAGAAGGAAAGGACAAAACTTGAGGAAGGGAGAGAGGGATGGAGAGAGGAAGCGAAGTAGGAAGACTTATAATTTCATATTCTTTTAGCTATATTCCCATTTCTCTCTGTGTGTGAATCTCTGTCTCTCTATCTCTATCTAACTCTGTCTCTGTCTGTCTGCCTGTCTCTCTGTCTCTATCTGAATCTGTGTCTGTCAGTCTGCTTCTAATTATCTATTTATCTATCTATCATCTATCATCTATATATAATATTATATGTATAATCTATTATCTATCATTGTCAATAGATAAAGATACACATTTTCTCTCTTTACCTCCCTCCCTCCTCCTCTCTCCCTCTCTCTCTCCCTCCTCCTTCCTCCCTCCTCCTCCCTTCATCCTCCTCTCCCCCCTCTCTCTCTCCCTCTCTCCTTTCCCTGCATAGTCTCATGTAGCAAGGTTAGCCTTAAACTCCAGTGAACTTCCCATCTTCCTACCATATTTTATACGCTTCAAACTAAATTGAAGGCTTCACACGTTGTAAGCAAGCACTGTTGCCACTGGCCTTCATTCCTACTTCTCTTATAGTTAGTTGCATATACTGGTTTCAAAACTGTCACTGATAAAATCCCAAGTGTAACTGACTTCCTGGAAGGATGTGCCTGTTGGCAGTGACTAAGAGAAAAGTCTAATTCCTTTTATTTTAGGAATATCCACAGACAGAATCAATTCTGAGGCACTTAGTATTTTAATGGAGCCCATGAACTTTCATTTTGCACCGGCAATCTATATTAAATATGATTTCTACCTAATTTGAGGAATTTAGCCTGTGGTGACTAGTATTCTAGGCAGGATGTTAACTAGTAAATTTTAATTTGTAAATTTATTATTATTTTTTAGGTTGCTGATGAGGAGAAGAATCCGTATTAGGTGCAATTGCTCATGTCCGGCACCTGCCACTACTGCAACACAGGTGGCAAGGGCAGTAGCAATCAAGACTGAATTCTGAGCCTGGAGCCAAGACTTCCCTGCAGTACAGATACACAGAGGTTGGGCCTCTGATTTCAAGACTGAATGAGGATATGTAGCTGCTATGTACCTCCGTCAATTTGTGACTCCCGAAGATAGGCAGGTGGACATCCTGTTTTAAGTGGCCCACCTTGAAGAGAATGGCATAGTCTTAGAAAAGACATCCAGTGTGGTGCAACATTATATTCAAACTTTTATAAGTCAGACTCCTGTTTTACACAGAGTCTTGTTATATGCTGAAAACTGATCTGAGGCTATCTACACAGACCTAATTGGCCTTGAAGTTATGATTCTCCTCCTTTAGACTTGAGAGTATAAAAATAACAGACATGTATATCCATGCCTGGATACATTTTTAATTTTCTCTTTTTCATTTAAAAAAAATTCTTAAAATGTGTATGTGTAGTCTCTGTTTTTCTCTCTCTCTCTGTTTCTCTCTCTCTCTGTTTCTCTCTCTCTCTCTCTCTCTCTCTCTCTCTCTGTGTGTGTGTGTGTGTGTGTGTGTGTGTGTGTGGTGTGTGTGTGTGTGTGTGTGTGTGTGTGTGTGTGTGTGATGTCAGAGAAGGCATTGGGTCCCAAGGAGCTGGAGTTACAGAGGGTTGAACCATCATGTAGGTGCTAAAAATCAAACTCCGGTCTGCTGGAAAAGTAGTCACTGTTCTGAACTGCCAAGCCATCTTTCTGGCTCCATTCTTTGTTTCTTAATACTGGATTTTTTTTTCTGTTTCAAATTTTAAATATTTTCATGGTCTCTTGAAAGCTGTAGAAACTGAGACAGAGACATTTTTCCTTGATGGAAATATCTCTGATTGTATCGAGCAGCAAAGTCAAGTCATATACAATGAATTTGGCAGCAAGACATGTGTCACAGTTGAACTAACTCTAAACTCAATCCTCAGTAACCTTAAGATTATATTGCATGTCACTAATTTCTATTCATTGATTAGACTATCAATTGACACCTTATTTTTAGGCTACTGTGATAAATTACATCTGTTCCTAAGGAAAACTGAACAAATTCTTGTTTCAGATAATTAATGCAAGAGTCAGCTTTCATTGTTTTTTTTGTTTTTTGTTTTTTTTTGTTTTTTGTTTTTTTTTTTTTTTTTTTGTCTGTTTGAATTTGGTTTTGCTATAAGATCATTTCAACTAAGGTGATAAATTGTTGTCCTTTGTTATGGCAAAACCAAATGCAAAAAAAACCATAACTCTAAACTATAGTTGAAAATATTAATAGACCCTTAAAACACGAATTGGCATTCATATGTGTTTTAGAGCAGTTTTGCATTTTTTATAAAAATAAGTAAAATGTACACTCTCAAACCTGTGACTATGATGATGCTAAATATCCATTATTTAAGTGAAGATGGAGCATGCACATGTGTGAGAGAGACAGAGAAACAGAGTTTAATCTCCTATGTATTAGATGTCATGTGAAATTTATTTAACCTGTTGGCCTCTTCCCGTTGAACTTTCACCAAAGAGCATAGATCAACAAAGCACTGACAGACACAAGTAAAATTCGTCATGCCCTGATTTGTACCACGTACACAAAAATTAAGCCTTTACGAACATTTTATTGAGTGTTGTGATCTAGGATCCATAAGAGCAGCAACCTCTTGGTATCTCAGTCACTTCCTTGTGGCTTCAGTACTGCTGAGCGGCTTTCATGGGAGATCAGACCACATCCGAACATAAACATGTTCTAGTCCCTCTGGACTAGATATTCGAATGGTCATCATTTAAAGACAATGTGTTCTCGCCTACCCAGGACTACAGTGAGGCATCATTTATGATAGTTACAAAAGATTTCTTTTTTTTTCTCCTCCTTTTCAATCAAAGGCAGCACAAGTGTGGGGGCATATTTGATTGCTATTTATAAGCCAGAAGAAGACATATTTTTAACCTCAAGCACACTCTCTCAAACCTCCTATTATCTCAGTATACATTCTTGTGCCAGGTCCCGGAAAGCATCCATTGATAACAAGTGTCAAACAACTGTTCAAATGTTAATAATTAAGAGATCATATATTTATATACATATATATATGTATATATGTATATGTATATGTATATGTATATATATATATGGAGAGAGAGAGAGAAGGAGAGAGAAGAAAATAATCCCACAGGGTCGTCAATATTATTTTTCATCCCAATCTGTCCCTACATGCTTCTTTACTGTTGTGACATATTAAACTAATTTCATTCTCACTCAGGAATCCAAAGCAATAAACACTACTATATGAAGTGCTGGAAAAGATTAGGTGGATCCTGCCACTACCTTTGACAATAGTCATTAAGCCTTATCTTTCATGAACTGGTGCCTATAGGAGTGCTATAATAGGCAAAGCTGTGAACTGTTCTGTTTAATGCATGTGAAGCTGAGGTGCAAAGGTCAGTGGTCTGAAGCTGACTGTCAAAGCTAAAAATAGAGTCTTTCTTTCCTGGTGCTTGGTATTGAGTGTAAGTATCTAGGTCTTAGCTTCTTTCTAAGCTCCCATAAGACTCATGAATAGCTTCAGAAGCCAAATACTAAATTTCCACCTGGAAAGTATGAGGAATACTGACTCAAAGAATAAAGTGCAAAAGCCAGCCTGTATTGTGGGACAGGTCTATAATCACAGCACTTTGAAAGCTGAGGCAGGAAGATCACAAATCCAAGCACAGATAAAGTTATACAGTGAGATCTTATCTCAATGAAATAATAAATAAAATAAAACCACTTTTCATGTGTGTGTGTGTGTGTGTGTGTGTGTGTGTGTGTGTGTGTGTGTGTAACTAATGGTTCAGATTTCAATTCTAAACTGAAGTTCTTTGTAGTGGATCAAAACAAAAGCATACTCCACAATTAGAAAATCAGAGCAAATGCTAGCATCCCTCTCATTCAAGGGACCACCTCTCAGCAAAATTCAGCGTGTCTGCTATAGGAGATTTAGGTCATTGGCAACAGTTTGGGCAATCTGTCATCTATAAAAAATATTCCCCTCTGGAGTAGTTTATGAGTAATAAACAGGGTTAAAGCTGAAGTCTGGAAGGAAAGTAATTAAATGCTTTCAAGCATTTAATTGGGTTTTTTTTTTTCCCAGCTACAAAGATGCAAATATTTACTCACTGGACCAAGTTCACCCTTGGTTGAAACGGTGCTGGGAGAAGTTGAAATGGTGACTGTGGCCAAGTGCTTGCTTATTTCAAATAGACAAAAACATCTAGACTGCTTCTTTTTCTACCACTGGTGAGGTCTTGGTAGAATAGCATTACAACAGCTAAAGCTCTGACTCTAGCAAACTTGAGAGCAAACCAAACAAGAATCTCAATGCTTCAGGGATAGGTAATTCCTCCTTAATTCCTCCTACAACAGGCAGCTCCAGAATGGCCAAGGAACCTGTCAGTCTTGATGATTGATGAATGCCTAGAGACTAGACCAGTGCCTCTCTAGTGGAGAGTGGTGCCTTGGAAGTACTTGCAAAATTGCTTTCTTTCTTTCTGTTTGTTTGTTTGTTTGTTTGTTTGTTTGTTTCTTTGTTTTATTAGATATTTTCTTTATATACATTTCAAATGCTATCCCGAAAGTTCCCTATACCCTCCCCCCCAACGCCCCCGGCTCCTCTACCCACTCACTCCCACTTCTTGGCCCTGGCATTCCCCTGTACTGGGGCATATAAAGTTTGCAATACCAAGGGGCCTCTCTTCCCAGTGATGGCTGACTAGGCCATCTTCTGCTACATATGCAGCTAGAGATACGAGTGCTGAAGGGACCCTGTTATAGCTGTCTCGTATGAGGCTATGCCAGTGCCTGGCAAATACAGAAATGGATGCTCACAGTCATCTATAAGATGGAACACAGGGCCCCCAATGGAGAAGCTAGAGAAAGCACCCAAGGAGCTGAAGGGTTCTGCAACCATATAGTTGGAATCACAATATGAACTAACCAGTACCACCACCACCCCCACCAGAGCCAAATTGCTTTCAAATGGCTTCTCAGGAACTCCAGAGACAAGAAATGAGTTCTAGACCCAGAAGTGGATGATGAATTGGACACACAAAAAAAGGTAAAGTTATAGGTCACTCATTGTTCTCAAATTATTTAAGACCACTAAACAAGATCTGTCCATTTAAGGACAGTCCTTCTACAGCTGGCTATAGGAGTATATCCATAATGGTGGACTTATACTCAGTAACAACCAAGTACACATGGATGAGATGAGAAATGTGCCCTCAAACCATTTGCATTTCCTTTCAAGTCACCTTTTCTATGTTTCCTATTTCAATTAGAGGGAGGGGAGGGGGGCAAATACAGTTTCCCTGTGCGAAAACTGCAGTTCCTCCCTTACACTCTTTTCTGACTTATTTATTTATTTATCTCTGTATTGGTTTATTTATCTATTCATTAATTCATGTTAAATCCCGATCATTGTTCTCCCTCCTCCAGATCCCACCTCACACAGTCACTCCTCCACCCCCTTCCTCTTCTCCACTGAAAGGGTGCCACCTCCACTCCATTCCCCTGTCACTCCACCCTGGCACATCAAGTCTCTGTAGGCTCATCCTCTCCCACTGAGGTCAGACAAGGAAGCCCCGTTAGGCTAATGGGATCCTCAGACAAACAACAGAATCAGAAATAGCCTCTGCTCCAGTTGTTGAGGGACTCACATGAAGACTGAGCTGTACATCTGCTACATATGAGTGTGGAAGGCCTAAGTCCAGCTGGTGCGTGCTTTTGGTTGATGGTCCAATCTCTGAGAGCCCCTCAAGAGTCCAGATTAGCTGACTCTGTTGATCTTCCTGTGGAGTTCCTATCCTCTCCGGGACCCTCGACCCTTCTTTCAACTCTTCCACAAGACTCCTATTTCACTCTATTTCACTCAGCTGCTGGATGGAGCCTCTCTAGGCTCCTGTCTGCAATCATAACAGAGTATCATTAACAGTGTCAGGGATTGGTGCTTGCCCTTGGGATAGGTCTCAAGTTGGGCCAGTTATTGGTTGGTGATTCCCATAGTCTTTGTCTCATCTTTGCCCTGCATTTCTTGTAGACAAGACAAAATTTGGGCTAAAGGTGTTGTCGGTAGATTGGTATGCTCCCTCCACCAGAGGTCCAGCCTGCCTACAGGAGGTAGCCACATCAGATTCCGTATAGCCGGTTCTGTTCAAGCACTATTTCACTAAATTCTTTCTTTTTTTATTAAATATTTTCTTTATATACATTTCAAATGCTATCCCGAAAGTTCCCTATACCCTCCCTCTGCCCTGCTTCCCTACCCACCCACTTTCCAATAACATTTTATCTAAGAGTAGATTTCATAGCCTAATCCATGCTGGGATGTTGGCTGGCTTGCTCTTGTGTAGGTCTTGTACACACAGTTCTAGTCACTATATGTGCATGTGTGCAATAGTCCTGTCATATCCAGCAAATATGTTTTCCTGCCGATATCTACCTCTAGCACTTGCTCTTTCCCCTCCCTCTTCCGCTGTTGAGTGGTGGGCAGTGATTGCTGAGCCTGGTAGGCAGGAGTTGTGTTGTGACACAGATGTCCTGTTTAAAGCTGAGCACTTAATAGTCTGCTAAACTTTCTGTACGACTTTCTCAGAACTATTCTAACCCAGACAACAAAGAGAAACACGGAGAAAATTCTTTCTATAGGTAGCCTGAATCCTGCCTGGGTGTGGCACTGTGTTACTATGGAAACGAAGATGAAGGAGGCATCACTGCTGTCCCTTAACAGACCAAATCAGTGTAGTAGCTCACCCTTGAGTAACAGCTCCAGCCAGAACAGAGGGGGATAAAGCTCCAGACCCCTGTGTGTGTTTCTATTTGTCATAAGACAAGTCCTGGTTAGAATGATGAGGCTGGGAAGACGTCTTCTGTTTATGTTTCTGTCGGAATCTCACATATCTGGAGGATGGGAGTCTGAAATAGAGGCTTTGTTCCCTCCGAAGGCATTAGGAGAGAATTCTCCCTGGCTTCTCCTGCCTTGTGGCAGAGGCCAGCACTCCTTGGTGTTCCTTATCAGGCATTTTATCATCAGACAAGACTGGGGTTTATTATATTTATTATCTTCTAGCACGCTGGTCTCTGTGTTCTCTATGTATTGTCTTCTCCCTTCTCTCTCTGTTTCTGTTCATACTTTCTTCTTCTATGACACTAGTCATGTTGGATTCAGGGCCCCACTCTAATCCCGAGTGACTTTCTTAAATGGTAAACATGACAGACCTCAAGGCCTAGGGGCAAATGTAAGTTTTACCACCTCCACCAGGCTGGTGTCTGCTTATTCCTCAGTTTCTTTATAATAAAAATGTGAATGGTGATGCTATACCTCTCTATTGATATAATTAATATATTTGAGAAAGGTATAGAGAAGTCCTATTTCAGACTCCGAGCCTCTGGATATATGAGATACTGACAGCAACAGAAACATATGACAATTTCAAGGTAACGAACAAATAAACAACAACAAACAAATGGATAAAGTAAAAACGACTATGGCAATCACTCATAGCCATTAATACCTGTGGGTTATTTTTGAGTTACTTTATCCAAAATGTCTTTCCAATTAAAACATAATTTTGAAATTAATAATAAATTTGAATAAAAGAAGAATTTCTCCATTACCGTATTCACCAGCTGAGTAGAGGCTCTTTTAGATTGAGATGGTTAAGCTTCCTCTGTTTCCATGGAGATTATCTACTGAATAGTTTACTTACTGCCCTGAGCTGTCAGCGCATGCTATTTAATTTATAAAGCAGATCTAAACCTCTATGGGGGGAAAAAGCCACCAATATTTCTACAAACTTACTTGGATTTATTTTCAGTGTCAGACAAGACATAACATTTATTATGATTCACCTTAACATGATGACATTTCATTTTTCTTGTTGAAGAAGATGTTCCAGAAAAAAAATAAGAAAGGAGAAAAAAAAATCTTCAAAATCTCTTCAGTCTCCTGGAAACTGGGTAATAAATGAGGGCGTCTGCTTTTCTTCAGTGCTTCAATAGCAAGAAGTGTTTATACTTTAGGACCAAGCCCCCACTGAATATTTACAAAATTTGTTGTGAGGTGTTGAACTATAAATCTAAAGTTTGAAACCGACATCAAATATAAGGGGAAAACTTTAAAAAATTAGTATTAAACTAAAAGTCAGTAGTAAAAGTATAAATATTTTAAAGACAGTTTAAAATTCTTAAGTGTCTTTCTCATAAATAACACATAAAATTATTTTTATCAAATGTTCTTTGGTTATGTCCTTCAGAATGGAAGATTCTGAGTTAAATTAGAATGATGGGAGATTTAAACTTAATACTATTGCAGCTTTATAGCTATGAGAACATTAAACATTAATTAGACAAATGATGGTCATGAAATTAAGTTGGAAGAACAATGGTTTTGAGACTTAAAAATCTTTCAAGTCCTATATTTTGGACTTTGATAGATGAACTCATAACATAAAACATCTTTTTATAAAATAGTGTGATTAAACTGTGTTCTTCATTCTAACAAGCTAGAACTGACTTAGTGAACCTGTCCACTAATGGGCATATGTGATGAATCTCAAATCCTCAAGGCTAGGTCTGTTACATACTCTTCCATTTCTTCCTTTTTTAATAAAACTGCACCATCCTGCATACAGAACAGACAAAATAACATAGAAGATGATGCACTCATGTCTTGTGTTCTCACATGCAATTGCTCTTGAGACTATGTCAGGCCTTCAGCTTCTTTTGAACATCAAAAAAGGAGTAGCTTTGCACCAAATGCTTGTTGACACATTGAACTGGACAGCAGTACAGTGTCTCTTAATTGCCAGATAAATAATGAATAGACAGGAATGAGTTAGCACAAGAGGAAACTTCATAAAAGTTTCACATTCTATGGCATGTTTCACATTGGCTACAAAGAAAGCGACAGAAAGAAGGGATAAGGAAAGATAAAAAAGGAAGAAGAAACATGTCTGTGTGGAGTCAGCTTCATTATATATATATATATATATATAACAAATCAACAGATACCCCTGTCATTCCAAACTGTCTTAGTAAGATGACCTGCCAACAACTCAATCTCCATTAAAATGATAAATTCCATGATTGCATACAGACATAGCCTTTGTGTCTTAGAACATTCTCCTAGAAGTCACAGAAAGTATGTTAATAAATTGCTGTGCTATTTCAGGAACGATTTATACATTATTCATTTCCTAAACAATGGAACTGAAAAATTACACTTAGGCTCTGCCTTCCTCTGGAAGTCGTGTGATCCCTATTGTAAGGATTCATGTTATACTCTAATTAAACACACTTATCTCTGAAATATTTATCAGTTTGTCTCCCTGTTTGCTCATGAATCAGCTCAATCTAGCTTGCCCTTCTAGGACCAAATCCTATCCGGAATTGGACGTGAAACTTTAGCCATTGGCATTTTGAAAGCGTATCATGAGAGCTATGCTTTGAAGGCAGCCGTGAGAACCTGATAAGAGCCAGGAGAAGTGGATTCTTGTTCCCGCTGTGCTTCCAACCACAGATTTGTGACTCTGAGTAATTTCTTCCTCTGGTGCTCAGTTTCCTCATCTCCAAAACAGTAATTTGCCAATGGAACATGTTTATTGCACACAGAACAATAAAAATATCACAAATTGAAAGAAGTGTCTACTAAAGAAAGCACTTGTGAAACCAGAACAGAGAGATGGGGCAAAATGTATCTGGTTTTTAAAGAGAGGGAATATTTAATCATCTTTTCTTTGCTGCCAAGGCCCTGGTTTTATTATTCAGATTCATATTTCCAGGAGAGAAAATAGCCTCAGAGTACAACAGCAAGATCTTCTCTCCCAAGCAGCAATTTTTCTGTGGTGCTGCAATAAAAAGGGCAGGGGGCATGAGTTCTGTTTCTTAAATCATGACTCACAAGCTCACAGGCAGCAGGACCTCAGTGGGGCATAGCTGTTGTCAGCATGAACTAAGCCAAGAAGAGAGGTTCTCTCCCAAGGAGTGGGCTTTTCTCTAATAGGTACCTTTTTGAGTGAGAGCCTTCTCATCCCCAAGTTCTAAGTGAGACTCTGGGAAACCTCATACTTGAACAAGAAATGGGGCGTGTACTTTTGAGCTTCCTAGATTCGGCTTTGCTTCAAGATTGGGATCTCAAGGTGAGACACCTCAGCTACCAGAACCTGAAAAACTTTAAACTGTTCACTGATTTATTATTTTAGTTTACAAATGGGAGACCAGTTAGACCAAAAAAAAAAAAAAATCAAGTGTGATTTAACTAGCATTTTTTTAAAAAGTTAGTTTTCCATCTCAAAACTATGCCAACTAGGGATTTTCTTTTTATATTATAATATACTTATTCCCCTTTCCATTTCTGTCCCCAACAACTCCCATGTACAGACAAACACACACACTCACACACACACACACACACACACACACACACACACACCACACACACACACTCACACACACACACACTCACACACACACACACACACACACACACACACACACACACACACACACAGAGTATGTAATAGTATCCTCAATACGTAAACACAATGTGCTCAGCCTGTATATGTGTTTTCAGGCCTGAACATTTGGTATTGGATTACCAGTTGGTACGTTCCTTCGGTTTACAATTCTCCTACTAGTTGCACAGTGAAAAAGTAGACTCTGCCTTCCAAAAAAGATTAAAACAGGAAAAAGTTAATGAAGAAAAAAAATTAAAGTTATTTTTGTATTAGTGTATACATTTTAATTAGCAAAATTTAGAATAAAGATCTAAACACTATCTTCAAGCAGCTTATCTTTTAAATTTATTTGGTACTATTTACTAGTAATGGGATCGACTCAGACACATTTTTATTTGATTAAATGTAAACTATAAGTTCTGCAAGCTGATTTCACCATCTATTGTTTTCTTTGTAACACTGCTGGGCATTAGTTGAATTATCATCATAAAGGATTTGGGGTATGTAGTGGTTTGAATATGCTTGGCCGGTAGGAAGTGGCACTATTAGGAGATGTGGCCTTGTTGAAGCAGGTATGGCCTTCTTGGAGAAAGTGAATCAAAATAATTGTGGACTTTGAGACCCTATATTAAAGCTCTACCCAGTGTGAAAGAGACCTCTCCCCCTCATGGCTACCTGTAGAAATGATTCTCCTTCTAGATACCTTCAATCAAGATGTAGAACTCTCAACTCCTTCTCTAACACCATGTCTGCTTGCACACTGCCATGTTAATGCTGCCTACCATGATATTAATGGACTGAACTTCTGAACCTGTAAGCCAGCCACAATTAAACATTTTCCTTTATAAGAGATACCGTGGACATGGTGTCTCTTTACAGTAATGGGAACCCTAATTAAGGCAGGGTAATTCTGCTAAAAGTTGAGAAGGTACTAAGTAGGACACTCACACAACTACAGTTTGGGATGTAGGATTCCTCTGAGTTATTGTTATTTATATGTTATTTAATGAATGAAAGAATGGAGGGTTGGGGAGGGTAAACCCACAGAGAAGCAGAGGTAAGTAACACTGGGCAAAATCCTGATGTAGCTTTACTTTATAGTCTATTCCTCTTTCCTCTATTCACTTCCAGCATGCTCAGGTGATATCCACACCAAGAAAACGCTAGGTTGCATAAACTATAACAACTGCCCTCTTCCTGAAACTAAAATAGCCACTAAATTTGCCTGCTATCCTATCCAACTTCCCCTACATCTCCACACTAAAAATGCACCTAGCGCATGCACTTTGCTATGGGGTTTCCCCCTGCTGGAATTCGCCTGCAAGATTTAGCTGAGAATTTCCTAGAGTCTAATGAAATTTTAATGCCACTAGACAAGCTATCAGGTCAAATTATATATACATTCAGGGTTGTAGCAGTGTGTGTGTGTGTGTGTGTGTGTGTGTGTGTGTGTGTGTGTGTGTGTGTGCTCATATGCAAATGTGTATTGTGTGTGATCAATAATCAGCATAGTGTTTTTAATTAGTTATTTTATGCCATATAGGTAAAACCTTAGTCATGTGCAGCCCCTTCTTATGGGCTCAGCCTGCATAGGCAGATTAAGTGTCCTTCAAGAATCTTGTTCTTCTGTGCATAGTTTTAGGCAAATTGGGGGAACAGAAAACAAAAGAAAGTAAG
Organism: Mus musculus; assembly: GCF_000001635.26. Taxonomy (NCBI): domain Eukaryota; kingdom Metazoa; phylum Chordata; class Mammalia; order Rodentia; family Muridae; genus Mus; species Mus musculus. The sequence continues at coordinate 116,697,703 of NC_000079.6, forward strand.
ACAAACAGTAGTATAGTGGTGACTTTTTCTCCTTTTAAGTGGTCAAGAGAAATCTTTAGCAGTATACCAAATAAGGAACTTTTTAACTAAAAAGTTAAAGAAAGAACACTGATTATATAAAGTTCTAAGTTTGCAAGCCATACCACAAATCATATTTCAACATTTGTGAATATAGATATTTAACTTTCTCATGACCATAAATCACTGTGTGATATAGTCGTGAGGAAACCACTCTGGAATGATAGACAGCAGTTACTCTAGCCTGCTGTGTGGAGACCGAATCATTCTTCACACCACCATTGGATTTCAAGGCAGGAATACAAATAAAACTCTGATTATGAAAATAATTTGAAATACACTTGAAAAAAGAAATAAAAAGTTGAGAAAACATGATATGATCCCGACTAACAATAAAATATACTTTATTATATACAAGTGAATGTTTTGGTAAAGAAAAAAAATGTGTCCAAGCAGACAGAAGCAACTTTTAAACATGACAGATTAAAGATAACAACATCAAAAAAAAAAACTGGATAAATAATCAGGGGTGTACTTTAGCAAAACGATGGAGAGAACAAAATAAAAGGAAATTCTTAAAATATATTGAAACAAAATAACCTAAAGCCCCCATGGTGATGTAAATCATGAAAATGGCAGGCTAAACATGGTTTTATTTCTTCTTCCAATGGCTGGAACATCTCACACCAGCCTATCTCAAAAGTCCTTACCATCACTAGAAAAAGATTTATGTCAGGGAATCAGAAATGTCTCAGAATCTCCAAAAAAAGTGGAATAGAGATGTAAAAAGAAAACAGAAATAAAGCATGCCAGAAGGGCTAAGCCCACAGCATCTTAGGAGAGGAAGTGCCTAGCATGCTTGAGGTCCTGAGTTTGATGCCTAACATTACAGAAGACAAGAGAGAGAGAGAGAGAGAGAGAGAGAGAGAGAGAGAGAGAGAGAGAGAGAGAGAGAGAGAGGGCGCCAAGGGTAGGTGCAGGAAAACTAGATGACTGAGAATACTGAAGAAAACAGTTGGGGTTACTGTAATTTCAGGACCAGGCTAGGCGAGATGCAGGTAAAAGTCCCAGGGCAATTATCAGAAAGTGAGTTGGAAAACCAGTCCTTTAATACAGGTCCCCAAGCCTGTTTTGTTCACACACACCCTCAGGGTCTCTTAGTGGCTATTGCTATTGTTGTTTTCATCCTGTCCAGAGGCCAAGTGTTAAGTAGTGGTCATAAGTATGTGTGTTTCCACATTTTATGGGCATTTGGAAAGGTAGTATATATAATTAAAAGAAGAATATTTTTACTTTATTCTTAAATGATCACAAATATTTACTAATAGTATGCACACAGTCATTGTATATTAGAAATCATTTCAAATATTGGTATCAGAATTGACATTGTCTTCTTTATTTCTTGACTCATGTGAATTTTTATGGGAAATTTGCTTCTGATCATTGGCAGAATCTAAAAGGACAGGTTCCCAAAGATGTAATACACTATAGAAGGATTGCAGCCTAATTCAGCACTGAAGTTGTGAGATGGAGGGCCCAGCAGTATCTGAAAAATGGGAAGATAATCCTCTGCCCTCAGATTTTTAAATATCCCATGATACACCTCTCAGTTTGCTATGATGCCCAGAGCATTTGAAAACCAGGTAAGAACGCAGTTCAGAGGAGGAAAGCTTCAGAAATAAGAAACACGTGGTTAAGGCAAAGCTCCTGAAAGCACAGCTCACAAAAGTTCATAAATAGGTCATCAGTATCTATGGATACCTGACTGGGGAAAGCAGTGTTGAAACCCATGGCTGGTATTTCCTGCCTAAGCCATAGACCATAGGCTTCTTAACTGACCGATGATGCATCCATTCAATACACAAGATGTTTTCTCTACAGGTGCACAAAGCAATGTTAGTTTTAATATTAGATGCATCTTCCACCCTATAATGTGTCCTGATCTTTCCCCACAAGTAGTAGAGACAAGATGTTTACACACACACACACACACACACACACACACACACACACACACACACACACTGAAAAGACGAAAACAATACAATCATGAAGCCAAAATCGGCAACTATTTAAACAAAGAAGAAATCTTAAAACAAGGCTTCTCAGTCCAAAGGATTGTCTGTAGAACTATCTACAGCAAATAGGGACTTTAAAAGTTTGAATTAGTTAATATTACAAAGAAGACTAAAAGAGACAAAAAAGAAATTCTGGTTTTGAATCCCTGAAACATGACTAGGTGGTATGAAAAGGGAGAAAAAAATGAATTCTGATTGGCAAATACTAATTGACAATACATAGAACCAAATAGAAGAAAAGAAGCAGTAAAATGAAATTTTGATCTGGATTATTCTCCAAGTCATAGATTTTATGAATGTAAGAAATTATGCAATTGAGATATACATAGCATGTTAATACTAAGCCAGCCCAGAGGAAATAACCAAACATACTTTCATTTTTACCTCCTTATTGTCTGTGGTTAAAGAGATCATGGATGGAGGTGGGAGTAGATAAGAACATTAGAGAATGGAGCAGTAGACACAGTTGCTATGAAGAGAAGATTAAAAAACGGGTTGAGGGGGCCCTTATCTGGAGAGGGAAAGCAACAGAGATGGAGAGGGAAGGAGAGGGGATAAATAAAATTAAGGATGTTGGGAAAAGCCTTAGGGAATGTTGAAGTCAAGCAAGCTGCCAAGGAGAAAGCCAGTCAGCAGTCCTATCTGGCTATACTATGTCAGAGCCACAACAACCAACAGCACAGCAAGATACTTTGAAAAGGACAATAGTGGCAGTTACATCGGAGGCAACCAACAGTGACCTAGTTGGACTTAGGCTCAGGGAATGCTGCAGAAGAGGTGACAGAAAGATTGTATGAGGCTAGGTAGGGCATCTGTTGCTTTGTTCTTCCTGAAGGGAGTGCCATACAGTGGAGGGAGAGGGAAAGAGAAATAAGTGAATCTGGGAAGAGCTGGTGGAGAAAAGGGGTGAAAAGATGATTAAGATCCTTGAAAAAATTTAAAAGTATTATATTATTTTTTAAAATATTATTCATTTCTTCCTTGAATATTTAAGTTGAATAGTTTAACCGGACTACCATGCACCAGTATACACACATACATATAGCTCTTACAACTGTGAATGTTTATGCCTGTCCTCAATTCCTATGTTTAGATCCTAACCACAGCCTCCTGTAATAACATTAGGTTGGGCTTTGGGTAGTTAATTTTTGCCTTGAGGGAAAACAGTCTCTAATGAGATCAGTGTCATTATGAAAAAGTCAGGAGAGAGGCTGTCTCTTCTCTTCACCATGTGTGGACACAAGAAGATCCATTGGCAAATGAGGACATAGCTCCTGACCAAACACCGAATTCAAGAGTGTTGCTCTTGGACTTTCCAGCCTTAGCTACTGTGAGAAATTCATTTCTGCTTTTGAAATTGGCTGGTCTGTTACATTTTGTCATAACATCCCAAACTAGCTCACACAGGCATGCACACACTCATGCATACACACACTCATACATGCACGCATGCGCACATCTACCTACAAACATCCTGAAAAACTATTATTATCCCAATTTAACACATGGAGAAATGCAAAACAACTACTTATGGGATTTAATTATAGTCTCACAGCAAATAACAGTGACAGAGCTTGGCCCAAATACTAAGATTACTGGCTTGTGACACTCTTTTCATTTTATGTACATTAAACAATTGGCAAGAAAAAAAAACTTGCACTTGGGATCTGTAAAAAAATGATGGCAAATGGAAATAGTTCCTTTCATGGCAGTTTAGTGAAGACACTAGAGAGTGCGATGCTCCTAACAATTACAGGGCACAGTAGAGTCTAGACCTACTTTACAGGTGGGTAAAGAGAAAATTGCCTGTTTCTCCTGATATTCTTTCAAAGATTCTTTTAAAATACTTATGCATGATAATGGTAAACTTTCTGAAACTTGATACACTTTCTTACTCAAGTCCTCAATAATCCATAACTCTTGTTGATAGCACAAACACCGTCTGTGAAAAATCATCTACATATAACCAGAGAATGTTGCTTCAATTCTTAGCAAATAGAAAAAAACATATTTAAATGCAAAGGATCAGTTTTCTTAAAAAGCAAGCATCAGTTTTAAATGAAATACAGTATAGGCTATATAAGAAGAAAGTATGGGCCACTAATAAATATGTATTTTAAGAAGGCATGGGAAATTGTTTGTTGTTTGTTTTTTGTCCTTGTTTGTTTGTTTGTTTTTAATTTTTTTTCAAAACAGGGTGTTTCTGTGTAGCCCTGTCTGACCTAGAGCTCACTTTGTAGACCAGGATAGCCTCAAACTCAGAGATCTGCCTGCCTCTACCTCCCAAGTGCTAGGATTAAAGTTATGAGCTACCACTGCCCAACAGAAGGTTTGGAAATTATATGACATGGCTATTCAGAAACACAATTTAAGTAGGCTTTTGCAGTAATGATTAAGAGAAAATATCTTAGTACAGATCAGTAGGAACTGAATTAAGTAGTAGAAATCATCATATGTCTAAACTCATTTATGGTAGAATACACAGTGATTCCACAAATCTTCAGAGTTATTTTGTTTTGTTTTGTTCTGTTCTGTTCTGTTCTGTTTTAACAACTCAAAGATTTAAAAGATTGAGAAACTTTTGGTATAGCATTGGAAATGTAAATGAGCTAAATACCTAATAAAAAATGGAAAAATAAATAAATAAAAGATTGAGAAAAATATCTACAAGTAGAGATATATAAAAAAGAAGGTCACCAATAGGTCAGTGAGAGATTATAACTAATTTAAACTTTGTTCAAAAGAATTTCTGAAAATAGTTTCAAAGGAGATGCCCATTTGCCAATGAGGACATAGACCCCCCACCACCACTACCACCAAACACCAGATCCAGGCACATTGCACCAATATTGATCCAAGCACCAATCTTGGCATAGATATTAAATCCCTGAATCTCAACATTAATAAATTGTATTTTGAGGAAAAATAACTAAGTATACTGGCAAGAGGAAAAATTCTAAGTGAGGCATAAGGAAAGGAAGGAAACAAGTATCATTATACCTCATCCTGTGAAGGTCTTACGTGTTGAAAATTATTGCCAAGATACACTTTTTAACACTAAGTGTCAGATATTATGTTCAGTCCTTTATATGCTTTATCTGATTTAATCCTTTAGTAGCTATAATGGAGATACTAATGTTTTTTCTAAATCCAGGTGCGTTCATCTCTGGAGCATTAAGACTGCAATAGTAAAAATTTCTAAAGTAAAACAGGAAGCTACTGCAGCTAGGAGAAGAAGGGTTTTCTGTGGAGACAGCTAAATAAATTTAGTAGTTCCTTTTACTGAGAACAGATAAGAGTTAACAGAATTAGAAACAAAGATAATAAAATAATGTATCATATGTGTTTCCCAAATAGCAGAATTCAGCATCAAGAGAACATGTAATTAAATTACATTCACCATTAAAAAAAGACATGATACATTACAGCGGTTGGTGTCAAACTTAATGCACTCAGGATTCGGTGGAGACCAAAACTGTAATTAATTCCAAGAATAGTTTGCATGAATTAATTTTTGATAGGAGATACAGAGAGGCGTGAGGCTTTAATTTGATCATTTAGAAAAGCATTTCTTAATATCTCCAAATTCTAGGCTCTGGGCACATAAAAGCAACGCTGCTGTCTTGACCTCTGAGCAGATAGCCAAGGTTATACCACTTCCATCATGTATTAGTATAACTGCCCTTTCTAGAAGCCTCCTCTTTGTCTCTAAGGACTGATTTTGCAGGACTGGAAAAAAATGGCTTCTTAACAAATCCAGATTTTCTCTGTCCCTCAGAGAAATTTAGGCCAAATTGTTCAAGACCAACTTTAAGAACTGATACCTACATTATGCATATAAAGTGGTAAAAAAAAATCCTCAAAGACCTAGCAAGAAATATTTTCACAGTTCAGGAGCTTCACAGAGAATTTAAGTGATAATCAGAATGTTGTTTCAGAAATGTGGAATCAAAATAGATTGGTCAGAAGTTTCCTTAGCCTGAATCTTTTCTTGCCAGTTAGTGATTGGATGGACATCGGAGATTGCTCCTTCTTGGGCAATCCTTCAGTCTGGTTACAATCATTGTCAATCCAAAAGACAATCAAAATGTCTCTTTGCTCTTTATCCAGGACTGTCATATACTGATCTGAAGTTAAATATTTGGAGTATAAAAGGCATTGCTTTTTCCAAACTCTGTTACTTGGCTTGAGTTCACTTCACAAAACCCAAAGAGTTTTCTGTTAATTTTTTTCTTTCCTTCCGTTTAAGAAAAAGGCTACAGCTTGGGTCAGCTATAATATTGGTCTGTCATGGAATTTATGATAATCTTAGGTAACGAATTGTGTTCAATTGTGAAGACAAGAGTAGCAAGAACACACCTTGAACCCATGGGGACAGCTGTACTCTGAAGTGAGGCCATCACCACACCGTTCTGTTGTTTACTTGTGTGTATGCTGCACTTAACATCTCAGATGACAGTAGTGATTACAGCTAAAAACTTAACGGGAAGAGACATCATATCTAAAAGTACCTGGAGAGGTAATAAAGAATGAACCACTTGCTCATGTTAACATGCAGCACATCCCCAGAAGAAAGCAAGTCACTTTTATAATTTCAAACAACCCCAGAGACATCTATCTGCTGAAACAGCCAAAACTCTTGACTTATTTTTGGTTGCTGAGTATGGGCAAATTGTAATATAATTGCCTTTAATTAAGGTTCTCTTCCAAGGTGGACAAGTGATCACCTAACTCAAATGGCTGATCCAAGATAGTATTGCCATGACTACCTGAATTTGACCTCCAATCACTTTCCAGTCATTTTGAGCTGCTTCTAATGTACAACTGTCAGTTTGTAGAATGAAATACACATATGTAAAAAAAAAAAAAAGTTAAAAAGAAAATGTTTGGACCAATCCCAACATCTCTTTTAAATTTGGGGGGGGGGTTTGTTTTGTTTTGTTTTGAATACTAATCAGGGAAATAATAGTGTCACCCACATCCTTAGGCTGTGTTGAGTCAGATATAATCACGTAAAGAAATCAATAAGCAAACCAGAGAAAGTTAATAAGGAACCTGAAACTATTAATGTCCACCATTCATATGAGGCAGGTAGGCATCCTATGGCCAGGGAAATCGAAGACAGGACTACACGGGACTACATGCTCTACGCATTCAGGTGTATTGGAAGTCCAGGACCGCTTGGTCCTGCCAAGAAGGATTCTACAATACCTGGAAGTCAAGATTAGACATTCAATAAACACCACCACAGCTTCAAACTATGACCTTTACAGAGTGCTAGGAAGGCAAGGCGGGAGTTTGGGGGGGGGGGTCTTTAATCAAAACCCTCAGAGGCCAGAATCTGTCACACTGATGTCCTCCTGGTGACTTAATGCTTGCTGACAGTTTCTGCATCAGGTGGATAGAAAGAAAAAAAAAAAAGTCCTGCCTTTCTTCCAGCAAAGGGCAATTGATCTAGGAACAAAGATCCTGAATCCTGGGCTGAAGAAATAGAACCTGATTTGGCAAACAAATGACATGTAAAACCAACATACACAGAGCGGCAAGTGACAAAGGAAATTGCAAATGGCTCTAAACACTGTTTTTCCATAGACCACAAAGAGAAACTGTGGTAGACAGGGGAGATGGAGCATAAAATTGGGCGGACTGATTCAGGGTTTGTTTTGATATTTCAAATCATTTATTTTTTTTTTAAAAAGTGTGTGTGTGTGTGTGTGTGTGTGTGTGTGTGTGTGTGTGTGTGTGTGTGTGTACGTGAGGGGAGGAGGGAAAAGACTCTAACGCGAAGGGGCTGTCGGCAGACGATGCACAAATGAAAGCGCGCTTTCTCAATTTCCAAAGCTCTAAATGTAGAGAAATGCGCAATTATCCTGGGACGAGGTGGAGAGCGCAGCCTCGGGAGTTAAAGGCAATCGGGTCTCTGTCGGAGAAAAGCTAGCGCTGGGACTGAACTTCCAGCGGCCGCCTGAGGTGAGCATCAGGAGGGAACCCGGCCTTGCAAGTCCGCCTCTGCACACTTTCCGAGCTGTGATCTCCAGCCGGGTCCCCGCAGGCGTCTAGGGAAAAGGCACTCAGCGGGGCGTCCGGGAACCCTAGGCTCACCCTTCCAGGTCCACTGAGCAACAGGCTGGCCAATAAAATTAAAGGATAGTAAGAACGTCTGGAGGAGGACAGAACCAGAATTCGCCCCTCAGTTCTGGGGTGTCGGGCACATTCAGGGTCCCCAGGATGGGACACGGGTCCTAGGGCGATGATGTCTCCTTTAAAGGCACTGTTTTGGGATGGCGAGGAAACGGAGGCTTAGACCCAGATCGGTTTATCCTGGAAGCCTCAGCATTCTTTTCCAGCCGCTGCCGGCTCTCCGGTATCCCGTCGAGGTCTGCGGGGCTTCTGGCTCCTGAGAGGCTCTCACCACTTTGGAGCAGCGCTCCCCGGCCTTGGTTGAGCCCTGAGGCCTCGGGACTGGCTTGTACTGCCCGCTCCGGAGTTGCTGCTCTAGACCTCATTCCTTTTCAAGCACTTGAATATATATATATATATATATATATTCTTTTTACCAACAGATTGGTTATTTATTTATTTATTTATTTATTTATTTATTTATTTATTAATAAAACTTATTCAACCTTTTAGAGGCAACATCGTTCCTTTCTTCGGTATGGTATCCGTGGATAATCAGATAATCTCATGCCTGCCTTTGTATTCTTGAAGCTTTAAACTCTGCAAATATTGATGTCGCTTCACTGAAAAGGCGTTTCGCAGTCCAATCCCAACCCCCTTAGACTTTACCCTTCATAGGCATGCAGCGAGAGGAGAGTTGGAGTCAGCCTGGGTTTTCTGATCCCACAATTAAACTGGAACAATTGTGTTTGGTTTAGAGTGACCAGTTTGTTCCGCTCTTGCAAGAGAAGTAATGTTTATTTTGTGATCCCTTTATGTTATTGTGCAGCCGAAGAAACTTCGTATTTTAAGCAAATGTATTGTTCCACAGCCTCGGGGGTGTGAGTTCCAGTCCTGAGCACTACTTTGTCTGCTCTTCTCTCTCCCGTATTTCATCTGTCCTAGGCACTCGATGCGATCTTTCCCCCCAACTGTTTGTCTCCAGTCCCTCCCAGTCCCTGCTCTGTTCTTTAATTTGTCTTGTGTTAGCTTTGGGTCAGCAAGTCTTTTGTGCTGGGTCCCTGGGCCTCACTCTGTGTGTGTGTGTGTGTGTGTGTGTGTGTGTGTGTGTGTGTGTGTTTCTTTTGTTACTTTCCACCCTAACACTGCAGAAATGAAACACACATGCCCTGTTGTCGCCTCATATTTTCAGATGTTTTTCACACTATTGTCCTCTCCAGTCCGTTGAAAGTGCAAAGTGGAAACACATGCACCCGAAAACATTTTTTTGAAAGGGGACAGCCCTAGGATGGAGTCTAACCTCCTGAATAAAGATAAGCAATAAATATAATATCAGATTTATAACGTGCATTGAACAATCTTGATTAGCACTAAGGTGAGCCTTGGTGAGCTTTTTATCATTTCCATGTGTCTGGACTACAAGAAGGAATCAATGGGGGGGGGGGAACCTCTATAAATCAGCGTTCATGTCAAGACAAATCAAAATAATGCCTCTATTATTTCAATCAATAAACCATTTTTATCCCCAGCATCTGATACACACACAGTGTGTGTGTGTCCATCTGTTTGTGTTTGGAACTGGCAGCTTTGCCTTAGACCAAAACAAACCTTTCAAGTCATGTCAATGAAATTAAAATGTTAAAAAGCAGAAATCAACGTACCCTCCTTCCACTCCTGTCTAGCCATTCCAGGCTCCCCCTTTAAAGCCCGGCTTTCCCAGATCAGTAAGAGATCCTTGAAAACTCTGCAGAGGACCTTTGGCTGAGAAGCAACTTAGAAAGGAGATTTCAAGAGAAAGCGAAAGCTCCCACCAGCAACAACCAGGGCTAGGGAAGCCTCCAAGGCTGGGGCTCCCATGCACGCCCAAGAACCGCCTACAGAGGTTGAAGGCAGGTTAGACTTGGGACCCTGGTTGGCTTCTGAAAAAAGCAAAATCGCCCTTTCTCATCAATGCCACCAAGATCCTTTCCAGCAGGTGTATGCGGCTGACTGGCTGGGTTATAATTGGGGCGAGGCTAGCTAGAGGAGAGAAGGAGGTGGAGGGAGAGAAAGGGGAATAGAGAGGGGAAGGGAAAAGGAGGAGAGAGACTGGCTGCCTGTCTGTAGCTTTGTTGGTTTCTGGCAGATTACAAGCCTTATTTCTGAAAATGTCTTGCCTGTAGGTCGGGCTTCTGCATGATCTTGTGCGACAGGGCCACAGCTCTTGAGAGGGGGAAGGAAAGTGGAGGAGAGATGATTTAGTACTGCAAAATAACCTGCGCATTGGGTATCCCCGCAGCCTCTTTGGTCATTTTTTGTTTCCATTTCTGCACACTGAAGAACAAAACCTCAATGCATTTTGTCGCTTAGGATTCGTTCTATTCTGTTCCGTCTGTCCTTCGTAAACATAATTCAACCACCGGGTTCGGAATCCATTCCTTTCCAGTGGAATGGGAAGACGAGAAGTCCTCCCATCCGGAGCCTCATACAGTGTTCTCAGGTCTGGCATGGTCTTTGTTTGGGTCCAACAAGCGCTTTACCCACCACACCATCAGTGCTCTAGACCAAAAAGCCCATCATTTGAGGAGGGAGTGGCTGTTCTGTTTAGTTTTTTGGTTTTTTGTTTTTTTAAACAAAACTCGGTACTTTTACAAACTAGATTACACAACTGCCGAGAGCACAGAGACCATAAAGGTTAATCTCTGAGATGAGATTATCGCCTACGAACTGTTTCCAAATAAACCCACGCAAGGAGGAGGGTGGGAAAAAAACGGGTCAGTAATCTGGATGCACAGGGGTTTGTTTTCTTCGCTTGTTTTTTTTTTATTATGAAAAGCTTGCTGGTTTTCTCTCCCAGTCTGCTCCTCCTTTCCTGCCTGTCAGTCTCTGTTTTGTACTGGGAAGGGGCGGGAGAGGGCGGAGGTGTGTGGGGGCTGGGGGGTGGGGGAGCGCTTAGGCTCCTGGAACCTCAAGGCCCTGGGATTTCAAGGAAAGAAAAATAACCAGGCTGAGAGATGCTGGTTCTCTGTTCATTTCTTTCTCTAATGCGTCTCTCCTCTGGGTCAGAGCGCTAATGACGACCTCGTTCCTACGATTTAGGACTCCGGTGCTTTCAAACAAAAGACTCCGGGCCTCCAGCTTTCTCGAGTCGGCGCCCCAAGCTCCCTTTTACCTTGGTCTTTTCCCTTCCTCCTGGTCTGTCCCGCTTCCCAAGCGAGTGAGTCCTCCAATCTGCAGTCCGGCTTTCCCCCCTCTCCCCTTCTGCCAGCTTCCCAGAGAGGATTTCGAACTCCATTATCTTACTATATGTCAAGCAAGCAAAAAGCCTCTTTCCCAGAGGTTTCCCCGCTCCACTTCAGGAGCCCAGGAATAAACCTAAAGACCCTGCACTTCACCTCAAGCATTCGGATTGGAGGACCATTAAGACCTTCCTTGGTTCACTGTTTCACACCTCAGTCTGCCCCACAAGCTAGCAAGGTTTCCTGAGATTTTATTCTTTGCATAACTCCATTTCTAAATATGCAAAGACTCACAAAAATACCGGATGTGTAATGGGGGAAAAAAGAACCCGAACTTTTCCTCCAGAAAAGTGATGGAGGTGAGGGGTGGGTGTGTAACCTGTATGCTCTCGGGGGTGGGGGGTGGGGGGGTGGGGGGTGGGGGGGAAGAGGGTGTCTGGAAGGGGGGAGAGACTGGTGAATCTGGGCGGCCCTGGAGACCAGCAACCAGTCTTAGGGTCCAAGGTGGGAGGGGATCAGGCCAGAGTGGGCCTGCTCCGCCCCTTCGCTAGGCTTCTTGGCTGGGTGCTTCCAATAGCCTGTGTTGAGCTCTGCTGCTCCTGGGGCAACCACCTGGACTCCTCTGAAGAGCTGAAGGCCAATCTTCCAGTTTCCCAACCTACTCTTTTTCTGGAAAGAAAGGCTCCGAACTACCTCTGTCCAGGCAGGGATGTGTTGATACTGAGCTACTTTAAAAGAGAAGCGGTGCTTGGGATGGCAGAGTTCAAAGAGAAATTCCGGAACACCTAGACTACAAGCACATCACACCCAGCCCTGCCTGGGGTTTGAGACCCCAGATCTTGATAAAGGAACCTGGTCCCAGGCTGCCAACATGGTCCTAAGAAATGCACAAAGAAAACACTGCTTTAAAGTCGAAGAACCCGTTCCTCATACCCGATTTCAGAAACTCCTCTGTAAATGTTCCCCATAGCAACTGAAGAAATTTCCTAGATTTTTAATGTTTAGAAGACAAAACATAGTCTTCCTCTTTAATTATCTCCTCTCACATTGCTCCAGGCAAAAGGAAGAGGAAGGAAGAAGAAGATTTAGATTGGGGAGCGACCGAGGAGTATTCTTCTAAATCTTTTAAAGTGGCTTTATTATTTTATTTTATTTTATTTTTACCTTTGGGATTCTTTGTTATTTTAAGGTTCACTTGTAAGACTCTGGACTCCACTCTGAATAAAACATTTTTGTTTTGTTTTGTTTTAGCTTTCCAAGCTGACATAAGCGTTGGATCATCAGGTTTTCCTTTGTCTGCCATCGGTGTAAATAATAGCTTTGAGATTAGCTAATTAAGGGGCATTAATCACTGATAGAAAGGGAATAAATCAAAGCCTTGTTCTAAATTTCAAACTTGCCCGTGTAGATGTGCATAGCTGCTCTATCTGCAGCAGATAGGTGCTGTTTGAATTACTGGTCTTCAGAGTAAACCAAATCCACTTCACTTTTAAAAAATGAATATTGTATTTATACAGCCTGGCGGTGTCGTTACATTAAGCCCCCTCCCTTTCTTACTCCGTTTCATAAACACAGTGTAGACCACAGCTATTATGAGTTAAAAAGAGTCACATCCGTGGCTTTCCCCCTTAGTGCTATGCTTACCTTTTTGAGAATGGAGAGGTCAGCTGGAGAGGGGGAGAGAGAGAGAGAGAGAGAGAGAGAGAGAGAGAGAAGGAATAACCTAAAAGTATAAAGACAGAAGGATGATAATGTGTGTGGAGGCTTGAGGCGCGTTTTGAATCAGAAAACTGTTTCTGTAGAAGTTTTCAAGAGGAGTGACAGGTACAGTCCCTAGGCCACATTCTCTGAGCCCTTCTGCTTAATACCTTAGCACTCATTAGGTTCTGCTTTGTGAGAAAGGAAGCACTGAGGGCGGTGTGGGGTGTGTGTGTGTGTGTGTGTGTGTGTGTGTGTGTGTGTGTGTTGCTGGGTGGACTACGGCATTAGGGATGCACACTGAAGCTTGGGAGGCTCCATTCTCAGGTCTGCAAAGATTTGGGAGTTTGAGTCATTTCGTTACGGACCAGAGAGATTTTTTAAAAAATAAGTACAGCCATAAAACGGCGAGCGGGTCCTTGGAATAAACTGAAAATCTAAGTCCTCAGAGCCAGTCAACACAACACAGCAGATAGTACAGCACCAGACAGAGACCTGAACGCTCTTAGCTCCGTGTCTGTGCTCTGTGTGAGCGCCGCCCTCCTCGACCTTTGCGCATAAAAACTTGTGAGTTGGGGTTTCTCATATTCTCTTCCTCCGCCTCCTGTTAGGCCATGTCTCCTTTTAGCAGCGACTCCCAGCTGAGGACCCAAGTTCAGAATCTTCTCTATGTATAGGACCGAAAGTCAGAGTGGTGTCCCAAGGGCCAAACTGGAGATCTAACCTTCCTGGAAGGTCTCCCTTGGAAGATCCTCCCTCCCTCCCTCAGCCCTCCAGTCTGATGTTTGGAGAAAATCTCGCTTCCCAACCTCCGAATCTCATTACTCGGTGGGTTCTGTCCTTGACTGAACAAGCCTGGCTGCCAAGGGCAGGTGCCAGTTCGCTGGAGGCTAACCCTGTCTAACAGCCCCGGCTGTGCACCCCCCTCCCCCGCCCCTCTGCAGCTGCCCTTACTTCCCTTTTTTTAAATCTTTTAAAAACTCCAGAACCCTCATCATTTTTTTTAAAGGTCCTCAACGTACCGTGTTATTAAAAAAGAGGCTCTGGATCTGCAGGGGCGTTAGCAACCCAGGGGGCTAGGGGATAAGGGGACCGGGGCAGGCCCCGGGAAGAGGCATCTGGAAAGGAAGGGGGGACATTTGCATAAAGCTTTGTCTTGAACGGGCCGAGGGTTATAACGCTAATTACTCAAGATTAATGTGAAGATCGGTCTCCATTGCTCACTAAGATTTATTTAAACACCGAACTGCTGGAGGTCCAGGCTGTAAACCATCCCACCCGGCCTCGGGGCGGGACTTTCTCCTTGTGTGAAGTTTTTTTTATTTTATTGTATTTTTCCAAGTCCACCTGAGACAGAATGAGAGCTGAGGCGGGGTGAGAGGGAAAAGCCATTCTAGAGGATATTGTTCTCTAAAGTAACACCTCCGGGCCTCGGATGTATAAACAGACCAAGTGCATTTCCCAGTCTTTTCCCTTTGCAGACTTTCAAATGAAGGAAAAAAAAAAAAAAAAGCAACAAAACAAAACCTTTTAGCGTTGTTGGTACAGAGCGTAAAGGAGCAAACTTGGTGCTGGCGCGCCTCCTAGTGTCTTCAAAGGGAAGAGAAACCGTAAAGGCACGCTGCTCCACTAAGAAGGCATAGAGCCCTGAGCTGGCTCCTTCATAGGATTGCTGACAGTCATGGGGGCATGACTGTTTTATGCTGAGCATGCACACGCACATACATCCGCGGCTGCGCCCAGGATCACAGTCAGAACTTCCGGTATTCCAATTCAGACTATAAGATCGAAAGTCATCTTCTCTCAAAATATGTACCTCAAGGTAGGGAGAGTGGAGAGCCCGTAGTTAAAATTTTTCTGACTTTTCCAAAGTACTATCAGACTAGAGCCCAATTTTTAAAAAGACGTCGATTTAACACTTAATTTTTTAATGTATCTTATTTGATAGATATTATTTCCCTGTAGAAACCCTCAGGATTGCTATTTCTCTTTAGGTTCCTTGGAGATGTTGCAAAGATGATATTAATGTATGGAAAACTGAATTTTGCGCTTTAGTATCAGGCTGTGACTTGAAACAACTGGAGACTTCAGAGAATAATTTCCTGCTTTGCTGCTTCTTTCCTTGGGGGTAAATTATGTTGTGAGGAACTTCAACATCAATAAAACAACGACCTTAACACAAAGCTACTACTGAGAGAAGGGCTAGAAGAAGCAGTGGACTGTAAGCCAGAAAGCCATTGACTCCTTTTGGACAAATAGTTTTCCCAAAGGAGCCTTCGTTTTCTGTAAAGGGCATAATCCCAGTTAGCTTGCTAACACATCTTCTGCACTCAGAGAAAGTACAAACTCCAAACACACAAAGAACAAACATGGCTTTACTGAGAAGCCTGAAGATATTTTTATGAGGTGTTGAATTCATTTCCCGAAGAGACAAGTCATGCAACCCAGATTTTTGAACTTTGCTTTGAAGTGTGGATGATGTTTAAGGTTTTTACAATATCCTTAACAACATTTTTAAAAATGTTAGTTTTCATTGTCACTTAAAAAAATTCTCATCTGGAATATTTAGGCAAAAGAGAACCCTCTATAAATAAAGTGCTTTCCTTTTATGGTAATTTACACAAGGATTTGAGTCATAAAGGAGCTGGGGGAAAGATAGGGCATACAAATAACAGCAATGATGGGAAATACACATTTCTGGGTATTTGTCTGATTCCTGGTATCACTCTGAGAATTTTATTAGCCAAGACTTGAACTTGTAAAGCCATGGTTTCACTCTGAAGATCATTTGTCCCTAATTATCCCCTGCCTTCCCTCAATTTACTAGAAGGACAGGTGTCTTTTTTTTTTTTCTTTGCAAGATTTTGTTAAAAACAAAAGTCAACATCTTTCAGGAATATACAACTGGAATTCAAAGTCTCACTGGATAGGACCACAACTTAAAACTACAGTAGAGCCTCCTTAATTACCTGATATATTTTGGGGTGACATATCAGGTACATGGTGACACTGTATTAATCCTCCTGATATACTGTCTCCACCTACAGTCAGAACTGCACAATTAGAGATTCTGATGAAGCAGAAGGTGAAAAGGAACAAGTTTTCTGAGGTATTCTTCAAAATGTATCAATTTATTGGCAAATATTCCTGAATGGAAGAAAGAAAAAAATGTCCATAAAGAAGCAAGTATTTGATGGTTGTCTTATTTAACCAACTGCTCTGCAGTCCAACCATAGGTGTCACCTTACATGCCCACTTTAGTTCAGGAAACTGGAATCCAAGAATATCACAGCTTGCCTAACATCCAACATAGTTACTCTAGGGCTGAAATCGTATTTGGAGAATAATAAACAGCTACAGTTCTAAAAACCAGCACCATTCTGCTATGTGTCTTTCCTTCAATTGGTTAGCTTTCGAAAATAGTTTGGGATGCACTCAGTTACTCTCAAACTATTTGGGCACCGAGGCAAACAACCCAACCACAGCTGAGTCTGAAGGAAACCGAGCTCTTCCAAAACAGATTCCCTAGACCAGTGTGACGCACTCTGAACTCCAGGAGCTGGCTGGCCTGTGTGTGGAATTATGCTGTCTGACTGAAGGTTACACCTCTGTATTACAAACATTCAAAGGTATCCACATGTGCCTCACTTGCACTAAGTCAACACACATTGCCTTCATACTTCATTGTCTACACCCTTGGGTGTTTATAAGACGACCCAGAGGTTCTTTGCCACCCTGTTGGTCTTGTATCACTGCGACATTCTTCAAAGAGCCCCCTCATACTTAGCTGTCTTAATATTTACATTTTAACTTTAGGATATTGATATTCTTCCAGTAATACTTCTGAGCCAAGAAAGAAATCCTCTTCCAAATTTTTATAATAACTATTATATGTCATTGGCTATTATATTAGTTGGGTTTTTGTGTGGGACACCACTATTTTATGTAAACTCTACAACTGTCACATTTAGTCAGAAGTTAGTTAAAATGGTAGAAAAGCATTTAAACGAAATTGACTGCAGTCCACCTTCCAGGAAGTTATGTTTTTATGCCCTATTCTTGACTCAGGACCAAAAGAGCTGTCACTTTCCAATCTTCTCTACCTGAATCTCATTAAGCAGGAACAGTCTAGAATTCTAAATGCAATGGCCAGACCGGTTCTCTTATCACGGCCTTTGCTGCCACCTGCTGTCCACCCTACAGTTTTTAAATGGATGTCAGGATGTTACAGAACTCAGAAAGCTGATGGTTAGTGAGGGCATCCATCCACTGGAATACATCACAACACGCTCTTTAAATAATTAACGCACTTGGTATCTGTAGAAGATGGTTTTCTTGCCATACTCTTTATTTCAAATCAATACAATTTCTAATTTCTTCCCTAGCACAGCTGGCTGATGAAAGTTTGAATTTTCTTGTTATGGGCAAGGTCAGAATTTTAAGCTGAGATGGCCAGTTGTAGTTGACAACGAGTGAGTAGATTTTCTCTGTCGTCTCTGCTGACTTTGCCCTCAGAGTGGGTTGTAGATCTGGCCTTGTCCCTTTGTTCTTAACGGTTGGTCTGAAGCTCTGCCCACACTCTTCACTATTATTTAACCTCGTTTATGATTTAGATTGAAGAATGAAGTAAAGGGACGTCATTCACAGATTCTCAGTATAGATCAAATCCTATGACGATGATCTTCTTGGACAGGTCATTTAATAAGGTGATCTCTGTAACATTTCTGGAGCACTTGCTGACATCTTGAACATATTCAAGAAGCAAAGTAAGTAATAGATGCAGAAATTTCATAGACAGAGTGACCCTTGTTGGTGGTACTTTACACTTGCAACTGGAAAAAACAAAACTTCAGCATGGTACTGGACTAAAAGGTAAATGCAATCATTCTATACTTCTCTATTAAACTTCTACCTGTAGTTATCATACTGGTCCCCAGCAGTGATGTTAAATTCCTTCCAAGAACACAGAACCTGATTTATATAGTCCATAAATATTCACTTTCTTTATGGCAAAGTTCTACCACCACCACCAAATGTTACATTTAAACCCAGATAAGTCACCTCACTCAACCAAGCATTTCAGAAGCACCTAGTATACTTAAGTGGACTTAAATGTGACCAGCCTTCTAAAATCCTACAGGCAAGACTCTTAACAGCGAGACATCATTCATAAAGGTCAGCATATCCAAACGCATCTTGGGCAGGAGGCAACTCTATGTTAACCCTGAAAAAAATGTATCAAAAATACAAGCTGCTGTTCTCCATCTTGCAAAGTTTCAGAATCTGATTTGTCTTTCAAGTTCATCACAACCTTTCAAAGAGTGTTTTTGGCAATGTTTGTGGAATAATAAACAGCCCAAAAGCTGTAGAAATGATTTAAGTGTTCCCGACTCTGAAGTAAGTAAGATATTTAACTAACTTTAAATGTCTCCTTACATATTGCCCTCTCTCTCTCTCTCTCTCTCTCTGTGTGTGTGTGTGTGTGTGTGTGTGTGTTGTGAATTTTCCCAATTACTATTCTTCAGAGCACCAAGCCCATCATTTTTATGTTGGAATGCAGAAATATATGACTTTGCAGGTTCATTGCTTGCATATGTTTTTCTTCGGAGTGGCCAGAAGCGGCCATTTTTCATTCTTGCTAACAAGCTTTCAAAAGGCTTTGCCTCCTACATTCCTTTCTTGATACAGTATACAAAGGGAGTCTGCCTTTGTGAGTTGTAATTCTTCTAGTTGCTTCCGGTGCAGCAACATATCATGAGAGTTTAACTCGGGGTTACAGAGGAAGAGGAGAATTGATGTGCTAATCACTGACCTGATAATTTCCACTTAATGAGAGCCTTCATCACACATGTGTTTGCTCACTTCAGTTATCCATTTGTTCACCAAGATTTGCTGGAAATGTGCTAAGAGCTGGGCCTTCTTGGGGCTGAGTTATACCCATCAATTAATTCATGAGTGAATAGGGATAACACCCAACATCAAAGACAGCACCCTACTGCATTCTTTTGAGAGGCGTATCTGGCAGAGGCTCAAAGTATGGGTTTTTGAGAACTTGACTGTGCCTGGGTTTCAATTTGAGCTCGATATCTTGCTCTCTCTGCTTTCTATAGAATTTGTTTTACCCTTGTATCTTATCCTCATCTATAAAAGAAACAAAAGCAACTTGGGGTGGGTGGGAGTGCAACTTTATCGAAGCGGGGAGAATGGGATTGGAGGTTTCTGGGGTGGGGAGTTGGGGAAAGGGATAACACTTGAAATGTAAATAAATAAAATATACAATTAAAGAAAAGCAGCCATCTCTCCAAGTTGAGAAAATGAGTTCATGGGCAGAGCATATCCATACAGGTGCCTGGAACTGCATTTATGTTGGGCTACTTACTCCTCACTATTCAGGTTTCAGTTCAAATGCCTCAGTTTCCTCTGGAATTCTGGCCATCACTGGTCACCCATGAAACATAATCTTCTCAGGACCAATGTACTTTTGTTACACTTGTAATTTCTTATGGTTGTATCCCTCTGTAGGATTACTATTCTTTTAGTTGCTTTCTTCTTATATCTATTCACTTTTAGTTATGTGTGTGCACATGATGTGCGTTGGAGAGGGAGAGTTTGCCCTCCTATGGTGGACATCAAAGGATAATCTCAAATGTCAGTCCTGCATGTTCCAACTTGTCTGAGGAAGGGTTTCTTGTGTTGTTTGTAGTAAATATGCCAGGCTATGAGCTTCACGGGATTTCTCCTGTCTCTGCCTCCCATCCTGCAATAGGAGCGCTGAGATTACATGCTTGAACCAGCAACCAGGTCCGGCTTTTAAATGGGCTCTGAGGCTTATGAACTGACGTTATCAGGCTGGTTATAAAGCACTTTGACCTGCTGAGCCATTTCATGGCTTTTACTTACCTTGTTTTCTTTGGTATCAATTATTTTATAAAACCCCAACTGACAGAAACCTCTCATTTTATTCATGTCTATGTTGATCCATGCTCGGTCTTCATCATTTGGGTGCGGAGTTGCTAAATGTTGAGACCTAGAGTAGGATAGCCTAGAACTCTATTCAAGAGTAGGATAGCCTAGAACTCTATTCAAGAGTAGGATAGCCTAGAGATCTATTCAAGAGTACACTAGCAACATTACTGACCTTGTCATTGAAGGTGTCAGATAACTTCCAAAGAGAAATGGCACATTCTAGGCACCTGTGGACTGCCCATCATTAGCTCAGAGCCATGAGGACAGGACTTCGGGAAAACAGGAATGTCTCCTAGAGAATGCACTCCGAATCTTCACAGAGGCTGTGTAAATTGGGCATTTGTATCTCCATTTTCTGAGATGGAAAGTTGAAAGTGAGCCATGTGAACTTACCCAGAGCCTCACTGCTAGTGTCATATTGAGATTAAATCATTCCATCAAACACATCAACACAGAAAATTACATACCGTAAATACCTTGAAACCAGAAATAATATCTAATGCTTGAAATTGTCCTTTATGGACCTAATTTACTCAGAAATGTTGTGATTTTATCCTGTGCTATAATAACCATCACAACATGTCATCCTTTACTTCAGATGAAGAGCAATTGTCATGTTTTTGCCACCTGTCTTCAGTACACCTATTTTGTATCTTTCTGCCTTGGTATAAACACAGGAGCAAAACTGTAAGGAAAATTCCCATGCAAAAAACCTAAACAGTATCTTTCCAGGAGAGCCATTCCTTTCTGCAGGAACATAGGTTGCTTACAGTGTACTCGATGCACTCTCCTTGGTGTGTTCACCAACCTAACACACAGAACACCTGCTGATAGATGGATGCGCAGTACCAGTTGGAGGATAAACAGTCTACTCATGCTTCAGAAACAACAGAAGGCTCACTCCTAAGATTTGACACATTCTTTTGAACTGTGTTTTTCATTTTTTCCATGTAACACATTTACTTCTTGTAGTGAAGGCCTTGTTTTCTATTCACTTGCAGCTAGCTCTCTCTCTCAACACCCTTTTTTAAATTATTTATTTAATTTATTTTATATGAGTACACTGGCTCTGTCTTCAGACACACCAGAAAAGGGCATCAGATTTCACTCCAAAGTTGTGAGCCACCATATGGTTGCTGGGAATTGAACTCAGGACCTCTGGAAGAGCAGTCAGTGCTCGTACTAACCACTGAACCATCTCTCCAGCCCTCAATCTCTTTATTAATCTCTGTCATAGCTGATATGATTACCATGCAAGAAAAATAATCCTCATTTCCAATGCTAATTCATCAGATGTGCTTCTTGCACCCACTATGGCCCAAAGATATAACTGACTTGTAATTTCTTGTATTGATTTTGCCCATGGAAAATATATGTCAGCTTTGAGTACTGGAGAGTAATTAAACAGCTACATTAGTATTCTCAAAGTACTGTCCTGAGCGAGCAGCAGCAGTTTGAAATAAATATGTGTAATACAATCAGTTTCCGATAAGAGTGGAGATGGAGACTCTGACAAGATATTAAGGAAAAGGCAAAAGTCATTCCTAGAGAATTGTCCTCAGTAACATAAACGTGAGCTTGTTTGTTGTTTATTTTAAGCAGGTTCCTGGTATAAGGAAGGATAAGTAAGTGGAATTGCATACACACCAACTACCTGGTGTGTTTTCCCCCTGTTAAAACTTTATTTCATGTTATAGTCTTGACTATTATTTTAATTGGGTCCTTATTTTGTATCTAGACACGAGCAGGTGTATCATTTTCACTAGAGTGTTTAGTCTGGAGTTAACTACATTTATTTCTCTTATGCCTCTATAAAACAATTATCATATTTTCTATTTCTATACCTCATCACACATGGATTTCTTAATGATAATCTCTTTATCCCAATATAGCGACAATGGCTACAACTGAGCAGCTTGATGACTTACATGTAGTGATTGATGGCAGGAAAAATGTGTCTTACAAAAAAACCACAAGTGCTCTGAGACCTGCTCATTGGCATCGCTTTTGTTTCTTAAAACTATTAAATGAATATAATTGGTGGTCACTTTATGTGACTATTATTATACTTGTCATATAATAAACAAGCCAAAAGGTGACACATAAAACAGTAATTCCAGAGACAAGGGAGAAGAATGATTGTATTCAGATAAGGAAAAAAAAATTAAGAAACAAAGATTATCAGAATCTCCCTACTCTCTCTAGAATACTATTTCAGGTTAAGACTACTGTGCTTCAAATATACTTCTCAGAATCTGCAAGATAATATATATATGTATATATTATATATATAATTGGACTTAAGTTAACTGTTAACTTTTGACTGTACAATAATGTATCATTTAACATGTGAGGAGTTATGCTACCCTGTCACGCGCATGACACAACAAAATATATTATTTTGTACTGTAAAAATCAATTTACAATGAGGATGAAGAACTAGTTCTTTCCAAGTTATGAAGGTAAACAGCAAGGAATGTCTTTTTTTTTCCCCAGAGATTTCAAGTGTGCTTCATCATTCTAATGGTGATGAGAGATAAGCAAAGACTGTAGTCATGTGCCTGGTTGAAATGAATTTGGTATTCATTTTCTCGTTCCTATAGGAATAATTTTGTTTACATATGTAATTGATCAAAATCGACAATACTTTCCATTTCATGTGTTGCTAAAATAAGCAATAGAAGTCTATATCTACATCATGTAGAGCTGTTTGACTGAAATTTAATTATTTCCTTGATAAAAGTAGATACCTGGAGAGATGGTACCATGTCTTACTGTTCAATCTCTGAGAAGAGACACCATGACCAAGGCAACTCTCATAAGAGAAAGTAGTTAATTGGGGAATTGCCTACAGTTTCTGAGGGTTAGTACATCATCATCAAGGTAGTAAATGTAGTGATCTGCAGATAGGCACTACAGCAGAAGCTGATAGCTACAACCTGCTCCTTAGGCAGAGAGAGGCATTAGGCCTGGCATAGGTTTCCAAAACCTCAAAGCCTACCCCCACTGGCATACTTCCTCTAACAAGGCTGTGCCTACATCAATAAGATCGCAAATCCTAGTCCTTCTCCAATAGTGCTACTCCCTGGTGACTAAGCATTCAACTATATAAGCCTATAGCAGCCAGTCTTATTTAAACCACTATGCTCAGTGATTAAGAACATTGATTGCTCCTCTAGAGAACCTGAGTTCATTTTGAAGTACCCACAGGACAACTAACAGACACCTGTAACCCCGATTCCAGAGAATCTTATGTCATTTTCTGGATTCATGTGCACCAGACACACGTGTCACTCACAAATACTTCCAAATAAAACATATGCACACCTGTTTGGTTGTGTGTTCCTGTAATTTTTAAAGGGATTTTTGTCTTTCCTCTTTAAGGGCTTCTACCGGTTTACCTGTGTTCTCCTGTAATTGTTATATCCAATATATATAAAGAACTCAAGAAGTTAGACTCCAGAAAACCAAATAATTCTATTAGAGAAGGGTGTACAGAGCTAAACAAAGAATTCTCAATTGAGAAATACCGAATGGCTGAGAAGCCCATAAAGAAATGTTCAACATCCTTAATCATCAGGGAAATGCAAATCAAAACAACCCTGAGATTCTACCTCACACCAGTCAGAATGGCTAAGATCAAACACTCAGGTGACAGCAGATGCTGGCGAAGTTGTGGAGACAGAGGAACACTCTTCCATTGCTGGTGGAACTGCAAGCTGGTACAACCACTCTGGAAATCAGTTTGGTGGTTCCTCAGAAAATTGGACATAGTACTACCTGAGGACCCAGCAATACCACTCCTGGGCATATACCCAGAAGGTGCTCCCACATGTAATAAGGACACATACTCCACTATGTTCATAGCAGCCTTATTTATAATTTTTATGTTTACATTTTATATTTATATCTCCAGAAGCTGGAAAGAACCCAGATGTCCCTCAACAGATGAATGGATACAGAAAATGTGGTACATTTACACAGTGGACTACACAGTACTGGTAAGTTCATATCGTTGTTCCTCCTATGGGGCTACTCAGCTATTAAAAACAATGAATTCATGAAATTCTTTGACAAATGGATGGATCTGGAGGATATCGTCTTGAGTGAGGTAACCCAATCACAAAAGAACACACATGATATGCACTCACTGAGAAGTGGATATTAGCCAATAAGTTAGGAATACCCAAGACACAATTCATAAACCACATGAAACTCAAGATGAAGGAAGACCAAAGTGTGGATACTTTGATTTTTCTTAGAATGGGGAACAAAATACCCATGGAAGGAGTTACCGAGACAAAGTTTGGAGCAGAGACTGAAGGAGTGACCATCCAGAGACTGCCCCACCTGGGGATCCATCCCAAAGGCAATTACCAAACCCAGACACTATTGTGGATGCCAACAAGTGCTTGATGGCAGGAGACTGATACAGCTGTCTCCTAAGAGGCAATGCCAGTGCCTGACAAATACAGAAGTGGATGCTCACAGCCATCAATTGGACTGAGCACAGGGTCTCAATGAAGGAGCTAGAGAAAGTACCCAAGGAGGTGAAGGGGTTTATAGCCCCATAGGAGGAACAACGATATGAATTAACCAGTACCCCCAGAGCTCCCTGGGACTAAACCACCAACCTAAGAATACACATGGTGGGACTCAGTTCTAGCTGCATATGTAGCAGAGGATGGCCTTGTTGGACATCAATGGGAGGAGAAAGGCCCT
The DNA here is from genome assembly GCF_000001635.26 of Mus musculus. Taxonomy (NCBI): domain Eukaryota; kingdom Metazoa; phylum Chordata; class Mammalia; order Rodentia; family Muridae; genus Mus; species Mus musculus. The sequence continues at coordinate 116,722,523 of NC_000079.6, forward strand.
TGGTCCTGTGAAGGCTCTGTGCCCCAGTGTAGGGGAATGCCAGGGCCAGGAAGTGGGAGTGGGTGGGTTGGTGAGCAGGGGGAGGGGGAGGGGATAGGGGTTTTCATTGGGAAATCTAGGAAAGGGGATAACATTTGAAATGTAAATAAAGAAAATATCTAATTAAAAAACACATACACATCTAAAATAAATAAATAAATCTCTTTTTTAAAGGAGATGTTATAGTGGAGTCTTTCCCAATTATATTGTTTCCATTTTCAGGATAAGAATTGAGGGTTGCATAATTTGGAGAAAGAATTCACCGCTTTATTTTCAGGCACCAAACAACTGGAAAGACATAGGTATAAATTTGAAAGATGATTTCTTCTTCAGAAGCAGTAACTTCTTCATTATGATAATTGCCGTGATAATCTGCTTTCATCAACTGAGCCCTTACTATATAAGGCATTTTTTCTTTAACTGCAGAGACAATTTCATTAAGCAACAAACTCGGAGTGAATTAACAGAATACCCAATCTTCTACATCAAAATACTGAAGTGTCTACATAGTGCAACCCTCAGGATAGGAACTATTTTTGGAATTAAATATGAACGGGTCACCCAGACCTAAGCAACGGTAACTTTAAATGGACATAATTATGAAAATGACAGTTACATTAGAGTATGGTAAAATCCAAGAAATGCCAGCGATTTATATAACATATAATAAGAACTCAGGACTCGTGCACTTAGTGAGCTACAGTGATTGTCAGATAATGGGTCATCTCGAGTCTACGAGGTGAAAGAGCCTTTGAGAGAAAATGCTTCTGATTCGTCAACAAGAAGAAGAAGGTCGGGATCCGTGGCAGGAAGGTTTGAGTGCAACGCTTCCTGTGACGACGCCACTTTACTCCTGCACATATTTGGGATGAAACACTTCTATAGATGGTATTAATTTGGGGGGAACTTGCTCATTGTAATCCAGAGGTTTGTAAATTGTCTTTGAAATCCAGGTCTCCCCCTCCGGATAGACACTAAAACCAAAGCAGTGCCTGCTGGTGCTACCAGCACACTTCAGTGCTCGCACGCTGAGGTAGCTTGTGTACTTATAAATGCCCCCCCCCTCTCTAAAAAAAATAAGACCTGACCTTTTGTGAAACCAGGATACCCCAGCAGCGGGTCCAGCTCTGAAGATGCCACATAAGCAAAACCTTGACCTTTTTTTTACCCCTGGCTTTCCCAGAAGCATCTTCACATCCAATGACACACTTCACCTCAGGCAGCCGCTTTACATGTCTTTTTTTTTTCTTTCTTTCTTTCTTTCTTTCTTTCTTTCTTTCTTTCTTTCTTTCTTTCAATTTTCTTCTCAGCAGGTTGGGCCTTGGCTGCCTGCCAGCCTGCACTGTGAGCCCAGCGTGCTGACTTGGCGCTACTGCACGTTTGTTTTTCTACATAATTGTCTACAAAGATGGGTTTGGTTTGCTTACATAAAGGCATTCTCTCCCACCACTAGGTTGTGTGTGCATTTAAGCCATTGCATGTGTAGCCTGTCTGCTAATGAGCACAATGCTTCCCAACTTACGCTTACTACATTGATGTTTTTTCGGTATTTTCCACAATGATATCATCATATCCTTCATCACATCACCTTAATATATTTATTGCTATGAAAATCTCATTTTGAAGTAATGGGCCAGGGCACTTCAAAATCAAAATCTTCATTCATGAAGATATAATATGCTCTTAGGCAACATCTTCATGCCTGAATCTTCTATTGTTTTGAAGCAGGTAAGAGAGAAAAAGCAGGGATTTTTAAAGAACAATTTAAATGTCAAGTATGAGAATATTTCAAATATCAATGTAACCATCCTTTTATTAGATCAAATAATACTAATATCATCAGGAGTTAGAGAAAGGGCTGAAGGAGCTGAAGAGGTTTGGAACCCCATAGGAAGAACAACAATATCAACCAACCAGACTTCCAAGAGCTCCCAGGGACTAAATCACCAACCAAAGAGCACACATGGAGGGACCCATGGCTCCAGCCGCATAAGTAACAGAGGATGGCCCTGTAGAGCATCAATGTGAGGACAGGTCCTTGGTCTTGTGAAGGCTCTATGCCCCAGTGTAGGGAAATGCCAGGGAGGAGGGGTGGAAAGAGAGAGTGGGTGGGTGGGTAAGGGAACACTCTCATAGAAGCAGGGGAAGGGGGATGGGATGGGGAATTTCTGGGGCGGGGGGGGGGGCGGGGGGGAACCAGAAAAGGGGATAACATTTTGAAATGTAAATAAAGAAAATATCCAATAAAAATGGGGAAAAAAGAAATAAAACGCAGCATAGACAATTTCTTAATTTTATTCCTTATGTTTTATTGTTGTTATTCACTTGCTTTTGGCTTTTTGAGACAGAGTATCTATCTTTTAATTAGCCCGGGCTAGCCTTAAACTCTAAATTCTCTAGCCTCAGCCTCTGGAGCACTGGATTTACAGGCTGGGCTTAATCCCTCTACTTTGTATTTAGTTTATTATTTTATTTTATTTTATTTTATTTTATTTTATTTATAATTCTCTTCAAAACACCAGAGGCTCTGGCAGGGGCCAAAAAAATTGCATAGATGAAAAATACCTCTAAATGTTTTCAGACCCTCCACCCACCCCTGCCTCTATAATACATTTTTACATTCCTGCAAACACATTCCTTTCTAGATGTTTCATTTGACCCTTTGTGCTTCTGGAGGTGGAAACTGGATGCTTGTCTGAAATTTATGCTGGATTTACAGCTTCTAAGTCTCATATGTCAGCTATACTTGACTCTGAGAGACATACTTTACTGAGTACCTAGGTATAGAATAAGTGAGGGCATCAATATAAGTTGACTTGTTCCTAATGTGACCTTAGTGTTACTCCTGTCCCATGGTGAAGAGTAAAACTGATCAACCAAAGTGAGGCGCATGACATGCCTGACCAAGCATGAAGAAATGAAGAGAAGAGGCATTCCTTCATTTTGGAGGCTCATTAGACATATCTATGAATGTACCAATAGGCTTTTGCATCACATCTATCTATGCAAATTCCCCATGATTTTATGGATTTTATTAAACTTTCATGCCAGGGTGCTTCTTAGAATTTTGCAAATGCGTTATATAGCAGGTGGCTCTAAAATTTCTACCCCATGTCTGAGTGAACTTCTTTTTTTTTATTCTTTTTTTAATTAGGGATTTATTTCATTTACATTTCCAATGCTATCCCAAAAGTCCCCCATACCCTCCCCCACCCACTCCCACTTCAAGGCCCTGACGTTCTCCTGTACTGAGAGGCATATAAAGTTTGCACGACCAATGGGCCTCAATTTCCACTGATGGCTGACTAGTCCATCTTCTGATACATATGCAGCTAGAGACACGAGCCCCCGGGGGGTACTGGTTAGTTCATATTGTTGTTCCCTATAGGGTTGCAGATCCCCCCAGCACCTTGGGTAATTTCTCTAGCTCCTCCATTGGGAGCCCTGTGATCCATCCAATAGCTGACTGTGAGCATCCACTTCTGTGTTTGCTAGGCCCCGGCATAGTCTCACAAGAGACAGCTATATCAGGGTCCTTTCAGGAAAATCTTGCTATTGTATGCAATGGTGTCAGCATTTGGAGGCTGATTATGGGATAGATTCCTGGGTATGGCAGTCTCTAGATGGTCCATCCTTTCGTCTCAGCCCCAAACTTTGTCTCTATAACTCCTTCCATGGGTGTTTTGTTCCCAATTCTATGAAGAGGCAAAGTGTCCACACTTTGGTCTTCGTTCTTGAGTTTCATGTGTTTCACAAATTGTATCTTATATCTTGGGTATTCTAAGTTTCTGGGCTAATATCCACTTATCAGTAAGTACATATCATGTGAGTTCTTTTGCAATTGGGTTACCTCACTCAGGATGATGCCCTCCAGGTCCATCCATTTGCCTAGGAATTTCATAAATTCATTCATTTTAATAGCTGAGTAGTACTCCATTGTGTAAATGTACCACATTTTACATATCCATTCCTCTGTTGAGGGGCATCTGGGTTCTTTCCAGCTTCTGGCTATTATAAATAAGGCTGCTATGAATATAGTGGAGCACATGTCCTTCTTACCAGTTGGAACATCTTCTGGATATATGCCCAGGAGAGGTATTGCCGGATCCTCTGATAGTACTATGTCCAATTTTCTGAGGAACCGCCAGACTGATTTCCAGAGTGGTTGTACAAGCTTGCAATCCCACCAACAATGGAGGAGTGTTCCTCTTTCACCACATCCTTGCCAGCATCTACTGTCACCTGAATTTTTTATCTTAGCCATTCTGACTGGTGTGAGATGGAATCTCAGGGTTGTTTTGATTTGCATTTCCCTGATGATTAAGGATGCTGAACATTTTTTCAGGTGCTTCTCAGCCATTCGGTATTCCTCAGGTGAGAATTCTTTGTCTAGCCCTGAGACCCATTTTTTAATGGGGTTATTTGATTTTCTGGAGTCCACCTTCTTGAGGTCTTCTTATATATTGGATATTAGTCCTTTATCTGATTTAGGATAGGTAAAGATTCTTTCCCAATCTGTTGGTGACCTTTTTGTCTTATTTTGGTGTCTTTTGTCTTTAAGAAGCTTTGGAATTTTATGAGGCCCCATTTGTTGATTCTCGATCTTACAGCAAAAGCCATTGCTGTTCTATTCAGGAATTTTTCCCCTACCCATATCTTCGAGGGTTTTCCATACTTTCTTCTCTATAAGTTTCAGTGTCTCTGGTTTTATGTGGAGTTCTTTAATCTACTTAGATTTGACCTTAGTACAAGGAGATGGGAATGAATCAATTCGCAATCTTCTACATAACAGCCAGTTGTGCCAGCACCATTTGTTGAAAATGCTGTCTTTTTTCCACTGGATGGTTTTAGCTCCCTTGTCAAAGATCAAGTGACCATAGGTATGTGGGTTCATTTCTGGGTCTTCCATTCTATTCCATTGGTCTACTTGTCTGTCCCTATACCAGTACCATGCAGTTTTTATCACAATTTCTCTGTAGTACAGCTTTAGGTCAGGCATGGTGATTCCACCAGAGATTCTTTTATCTTTGAGAAGAGTTTTTGCTATCCTAGGTTTTTTGTTATTCCAGATGAATTTGCAGATTGCCCTTTCTAAGTCATTGAAGAATTGAGTTGGAATTTTGATGGGAATTTCATTGAATCTGTAGATTGCTTTTGGCAAGATAGCCATTTTTACTATATTGATCCTGCCAATCCATGAGCATGGGAGATCTTTCCATCTTCTGAGATCTTCTTTAATTTCTTTCTTCAGAGACTTGAAGTTCTTATCATACAGATCTTTCACTTCCTTAGTTAGAGTCACGCCAAGATATCTTATATTATTTGTGACTATTCAGAAGGGTGTTGTTTCCCTAATTTCTTTCTCAGCCTGTTTATCCTTTGTGTAGAGAAAGGCCATTGACTTGTTTGAGTTAATTTTATATGCAGCTACTTCATTGAAGCTGTTTATCAGATTTAGGAGTTCTCTGGTGGAATTTTTAGAGTCACTTATATATACTATCATATCATATTTTTTTTTGCAAAAAAGTGATATTTTGACTTCTTCCTTTCCAATTTGTATCCTCTTGATCTCCATTTGTTGTCGAATTGCTCTGGCTAGGACTTCAAGTACAATGTTGTATAGCTAGGGAGAAAGTGGGCAGCCTTGTCTAGTCCCTGATTTTAGTGGGATTGCTTCCAGCTTCTCACCATTTACTTTGATGTTGGCTACTGGTTTGCTGTAGATTGCTTTTATCATGTTTAGGTATGGGCGTTGAATTCCTGATCTTTCCAAGACTTTTATCATGAATGGGTGTTGGATCTTGTCAAATGCTTTCTCTGCATCTAATGAGATGATCATGTGGTTTTTGTCTTTGAGTTTGTTTATATAATGGATTACATTGATGGATTTCCATATATTAAACCATCCCTGTATCCCTGGAATGAAACCTACTTGGTCAGGATGGATGATTGTTTTGATGTGTTCTTGGATTCTGTTAGAGAGAATTTTATTGAGTATTTTTGCATCGATATTCATAAGAGAAATTGGTCTGAAGTTCTCTATCTTCGTTGGGTCTTTCTCTGGTTTACGTATCAGAGTAATTGTGGCTTCATAGAATGAGTTGGGTAGAGGACCTTCAGCTTCTATTTTGGGATAGTTTGTGAAGAACTGGAATTAGATCTTCTTTGAAGGTCTGATAGAACTCTGCATTAAACCCATCTGGTCCTGGGCCTTTTTTGGTTGGGAGACTATTAATAACTGCTTCTATTTCTTTAGGGGGATATAGGACTGTTTAGATTATTAATCTGATCCTGATTTAACTTTGGTACCTGGTATCTGTCTAGAAATTTGTCCATTTTGTCCAGGTTGTCCAGTATTGTTGAGTATAGCCTTTTGTAGGAGGATCTGATGGTGTTTTGGATTTCTTAAGGATCTGTTGTTATGTCTCCCTTTTCATTCCTGATTTTGTTAATTAGGATGCTGTCCCTGTGCCCTCTAGTGAGTCTGGCTAAGGGTTTATCTATCTTGTTGATTTTCTCAAAGAACCAGTTCCTCGTTTGGTTGATTCTTTGAATAGTTCTTCTATAGTTCTTCTTGTTTCCACTTGGTTGATTTCGCCCCTGATTTTGATTATTTCCTGCTGTCTACAACTCTTGGGTGAATTTGCTTCCTTTTGTTCTAGAGCTTTTAGTTGTGTTGTCAAGCTGTTCGTGTGTGCTCTCTCTAGTTTCTATTGGAAGCACTCAGAGCTATGAGATTTCCTCCCTAGAAATGCTTTCATTGTGTCCCATAAGTTTGGGTATGTTGTGGCTTCATTTTCATTAAACTCTAAGAAGTCCTTAATTTCATGCTTTATTCCTTCCTTGACCAAGGTATCATTGAGAAGAGTGTTGTTCAGTTTCCACGTGAATGTTGGCTTTCTATTATTTATGTTGTTATTGAAGATCAGCCTTAGTCCATGGTGATCTGATAGGATGCATGGGACAATTTCAATATTTTTGTATCTGTTGAGGCCTGTTTTGTGACCAATTATATAGTCAATTTTGGAGAAGGTACCATGAGGTGCTGAGAAGAAGGTATATTCTTTTGTTTTAGGATAAATTGTTCTGTAGATATCTGTTCTTGTGGCTGTCTTCTTTTAGGTTTGTTGAAGGATTGCTTTCTTGCTTTTCTAGGGCGTGGTTTCTGTCCTTGTATTGGTTTTTTTCTGTTATTATCCTTTGAAGGGTGGATTCGTGTAAAGATAATGTGTGAATTTGGTTTTGTTGTGGAATAAATTGGTTTCTCCATCTATGGTAATTGAGAGTTTGGCTGGTTATAGTAGCCTGGGCTGGCATTTGTGTTCTCTTAGTGTCTGTATAACATCTGTCCAGGATCTTCTGGCTTTCATAGTCTCTGGTGAAAAATCTGGTGTAATTCTGATTGGCCTGCCTTTATATGTTACTTGACCTTTCTCCCTTACTGCTTTTAATATTCTATCTTTATTTAGTGCATTTGTTGTTCTGATTATTATGTGTCGGGAGGAATTTCTTTTCTGGTCCAGTCTATTTGGAGTTCTGTAGGCTTCCTGTATGATCATGGGCATCTCTTTCTTTAGGTTTGGGAAGTTTTCTTCTATAATTTTGTTGAAGATATTTGCTGCCCCTTTAAGTTGAAAATCTTCATTCTCATCTACTCTTATTATCCGTAGGTTTGGTCTTCTCATTGTGTCCTGGATTTCCTATATGTTTTGAGTTAGGATCTTTTCTCATTTTGCATTTTCTTTAATTGTTGTGCTGATGTTCTCTATTGAATCTTCTGCATCTGCGATTCTCTCTTCCATCTCTTGTATTTTGTTGCTGATGCTCACATCTATGGTTCCAGATTTCTTTCCTAGGGTTTCTATCTCCAGCGTTGCCTCACTTTGGGTTTTCTTTATTGTGTCTACTTCCCTTTTTAGGTCTTGTATGTTTTTGTTCCTTTCCATCACCTGTTTGGATGTGTTTTCCTGTTTTTCTTTAAGGACTTGTAACTCTTTAGCAGTGTTCTCCTGTATTTCTTTAAGTGAGTCATTAAAGTCCTTCTTGATGTCCTCTGCCTTCATCATGAGATATGCCTTTAAATCCGGGTCTAGCTTTTCGAGTGTGTGGGGGTGCCCAGGACTGGCTGAGGTGGGAGTGCTGGGTTCTGATGATGGTGAGTGGTCTTGGTTTCTGTTAGTAAGATTCTTATGTCTGCCTTTCGCCATCTGCCATCTGGTAATCTCTGGATTCAGTTGTTATAGTTGTCTCTGGTTAGATCTTGTTCCTCTCGTGATTCTATTAGTCTCTTCCAGCAGACCTGGGAGACTAGCTCTCTCCTGAGTTTCAGTGGTTAAAGCACTCTCTGTAGGCAAGCTCTCCTCTTGCAGGGAAGGTGCACAGATATCTGGCGTTTGGATTTGCCTCCTGGCAGAAGATGAAGGCTTGAAACAGGGACTGTCCCAGAAGCTGTTAGCTTCTGTATTCCACACTCTCACCTGTGCAGACTAGTCTCAGTGGGATCTGGGAACCAAGATTGCTCCCACAGATGCTCCCCTGAGTGAATTTCTATTAGTTAACTCAGTAAAGTACCATTTCATCCAACTACCAAACAATAGGGTTTGACCTTAGTTGGCATGTGTAAACAATTGGACATAATAGGGTTTGAGAGAAGACTGGACTAGACTGGTAGAGGATGTCTTTTAATCCCAACACTCAGGAAACAGAGGCAGGTGGATCTCATGAGTTCAAGGCCAGCCAAGTCTACACAGTGAATTTGAGGTAGCTATTCAATAAGTAGTAAGACCCTGTGAAGTGGAAATTTCTGGTTTTATTGGAGTCTCAGTTATGTCAGATGACTTTTCCCCCCCCCTGGAAACTGTCTTATGAGAGGATGCTTTTCTTGAAGCATCAATGTGGGAGGCTGTTTTTCTGAGAACATACATGTGTTTTTCTGGAAGCTGCCTGGAAAAAGAGCATGAGATCTTTTGCTAGAGCAGACACTTGAGAGAACACCTGATATTTGGAAAGAATATAAATACAACCCAACAGACACTCTGTTGATCATCAGTTGTCATGATTTCATAGACACTAAAAATGCACTAAATAACTTCTGGTAGTATTCTAGTGGCTTCTTGTTGCTTCAGCAGACTTGGGCAAATTGGCAGAGCCTTGTGGTTTCTTCTGGATCAAACTGGCATTGCTGATTCATGAATGGTGTTTGCAAGTGAATCAAACTACCACTGCAGATTCCTGTGAACTGAACTGCAGCTATCCTGACAAAGAAGATGGAAATCTCCCCCAAAGAACTGTTTCTGAAAAGATCCACATCCCCCCTTTGCCCTATTAACCTTACCTTTCTACTACCTCTGGTGGGTGGTGGACAAGAAGAGAGATTAAAGCATTTAAGAACCTTTATTAAGCGGGGCGTGGTGGCGCACGCCTTTAATCCCACCACTCGGGAGGCAGAGGCAGGCAGATTTCTGAGTTCGAGGTCAGCCTAGTCTACAAAGTGAGTTCCAGGACAGCCAGGGCTATACAGAGAAACCCTGTCAAAAAAAACAAAAAAAAAAAACAAAAAAACAAAAAAACCCTTATTAAAGTAAAATTTGAAAAATCTAAACCTACAACCCTATGTTAATTGACTAGTTAATTTATGAATAAAATTTAGATGAGATAATAAAAACCTATCTTTGGGAGAACAGGCAATTGTAGAGCCAGGGACTAGAAATGACATGTCAAATTTCTTCTGCATGTTGCACTAACATATTTCAGGTCTGTACTTATCACTTTGAAATCAGAGATCAGAAATACAATACTCAACCAGATAGAGGACAGCTAGCTAAAAATGGGAAAGGGTGGGGTTCTGAAAATCACCTCCAATTCCCTCTCTCTGTCTCATGAAAGGAAATACTTGAGACATAGAATAGAAACCAGTAAAATTGTGAAGAGGTTTCTTAGCCATCTCTGCAAGAATGCAATGTAGAAACCAATGTAAAGGCCATGGAGCCTGGACACATCCAGCTCAGCTGAAACATGGCTTTCTTCCCTACACTTAACAGGGAAGAGGGAAAGGATGACCTGGTGTGCGCTAGAAGCCTGTCTACCCCAGCTCCTTCACACAGTGATTCCAAACATTTTCCCTCTCTGATTTGCAGCTCCCAGCAGATTTCTTCCTGTCTCTTCAGTTTTCTGCTGCTCCAGTTCTAGGAAGCAACCAGGGCTACAGCATATAAAGAGTCCCGAAGGAAGGAAAGTGACTTGCCCTTGTATTCAGAGTTGTTCTTGTATGTTTGAAGAACATGACTATGAATAAAGAAATAGACCTGCCCCAAAGCCAGGCATTCACCTTGAAAATTCATTCTGAGAACATGGAAGAAGGCACAAAGTGTAAAAGAAAATAAACAAGGTACTCTCTTTTGAAATCCCTCTTAATTTAGGATCCTTTATCAGTAAATTAACCTTAAATTTATGTCTACCTCTAATAGAGCATTCAGTCATAGTTATAAGTCTGAGCCTGTGGATAAGGAAGGGAGGACATAGGGTGAATACCAGAGGTGTGCGACCCTTCTGACCTTGCAGGGATTACGAAGAGGAGGGAGACTTATGCGTTTCATTCCCAGGTACTTGGAGAAGGTACTTTTCTTAGACCATAATCAACATGGTCTAGGAAAACTGGCCCATTTGGAATAGTCCACAGGAAAATAATAGAAAGAAGAGTAGACAATATCCAACCCAAGTGAGGATGCCAGTAAGTCAAGCAGGGCACAGAAGGTCATCACAATGGACACTAGTCAAGAGTATTAGGTTGTCACATAGATCTCTGGGCCCCTTCTATCCTGTGATGAAGACAAGGAAAATTTTGTTACCTTTATCCATCTGATGTCCTATTAGGAAAATGCAGAGAAGGAGGGCACAAGTCTGAAACTATTTTTACCAGAGGACAAGCATTACCTAAAAGAACTGCTTAATTTATGCTGGACTAGCATTGGCTCCTTGGGGTTGTTCTTTAAAAAACACACACACACAAAGAAGAACAAAACATTTTAGAAAAGAAAAAATTTCATATTCTCTGTCCATCTGCATGCTGTATGAGAAAATGTATAGCAACATTAATATTATAGACTGTTTTCTACTACATATTTACAAATTTATTTCATTTATGTATATAATAACGTTGATTATTCTTTCTGATTGTTTTTTAGCTCCTCCCATTTTTATCAAAACTGTCCCCTCAAGTTTAGCCCCACCAGTCTTCTCCCTAGATTCATGATTTTCAGGTTTGCTTGCAACCCATTTGGTTTAACCAGGGCCATCACTGTCACCATTGGATTGAAATTTTCCATTGGAACCAGATTCCATCAGTGGATACACAATTGTAGGCAATGACTTCCCCTCTGCCGGAACACATTGATAAAAACAGTCCAGCCATGAGAGGTGAGATACCCAAAGCCTCTTCTCCACTATGCCTGATTTTTCACAGCCTGTTTTTGTGTGGACCTAATTATTACAGACCTGATTACTAAAGGCTCTACTACCACACAGTAAGACCACATCGAAGACCAACATGCAAATCTGAGGAACACATCCAACAGATATAAATCCCATAATCCTATATAAACTAATGTTAGGACACATAAATGTAACAAAAGAAAAATTGATATTCTTTAATAGCTATTGAAGACTTATTTTTCTCCCTAGTTTTAGGATAATTTTCACTCAGTGACATGGACGTCTCTTAGCAAAGGCATCTTAGGCACTAAGTTCATTCAGCCAGGATTTACAGTTCCACATTATAATTATTCTTGGATTTGGGACTGATTATAGCTGGAATCAACTGGCTAGTCTCTGGTATGTCTGTAGGGGGAGGTCTACTAAGTGAGGAAGACCTTCCCCTGGAATGGTCAGCACCTACTGGTTGCCCAGATATTAGGAGTCTATGAAAACCTTCTGCTGTTTGCCAGATGACCATAGTCCTGTGTGAGTAACTATGCAGTTGCTGCCATTGCCGCTGTCATCCTTTGCTGATATCCTAGCACAGCTTCTTTGGTTTTCCACCAGCGACTTAACACCTATGATTCTCCAAGAAATCTACCAGGCTTTCAGTGTCAGACTGAGAGTTCTGATACAACAGTTACTAGGTTCTCAGCCCTACCAGTACAAAGACAACCATCATTGGACAACCCAGTCCAAATGGTGTAAGCCAATCTAATAAACCCCCCTTTATAATATAAGTTCATTCTATCAATTCTGCGTTTCTAGAGAACCATAATACAGACTCACTCAGAGATTTGCCACTTGGTTGATTCCAGACACAATGAAGTTCACAACCAAGAGTAATCATCACATTGTGGAACTGATTTTCCTGAGCTATTGAAATGACATACGTGTCTGAAAGACCATCCATGTCATTCTCTTCAGATATTGGCAGAGAATGATGTGGAATTACCTAACCAGTTAAGGTATGTCATTTGGGACCATGGTTTTTTGGTTTTTGTTTTTGTTTTGGGTTTGGTTTTTATTTGTTTGTTTGTTTGTTTGTTTGTTTTTTGCACATTTCCCATTATCTGTTTGCTCTTCAGATCAGTCAGAGAGAAAGTACAGGCTATGGAAACCAAGTACTGTTCATGGGAAGACAGAGAAACCATTCATCTCCAAGGCACCCGGTTGACTTGGAGGATCAGAAATTCTGGGAATAATATGACCCAGCACTGGAAAAGCCAGTTACAATTCAGTGGCTTGCCAACTCTAAACACAGCCTAGAAAAGGGTCTATCATAAATGATTGTATTTTCAAGAAAGACTGATTTGTCATAATATTTTGCATATGACAATCCCCGATATGACTATATCCCGAGAACTCTGTGAAGGGATTGATGCATTCTGTATGCTGGGGAATTACAGCAGAGAGGCATAGTGGAAGCTGGAATCAACTCACCAATCAGTTACTGAGCCAAGAATAGACCACAGCTGCCATTTAGCGAAGGAAAACAATCTCCCACAACATCCAAAAGGTTATTAGGATGTTCCAAGCCTGAGATAAATGTACCCCTGGGACTAGCTCCTGAAGAACTGTAATTTAGTATGGGGACGAGAATGCTGCATGTCCCATTGATTTTCTAGATTAAGCAAAGGTGGGGAATCAGCTTGGAGATTATGATGTGATCACTGTGTGCATGGCTATAGGGAAGCTCAAAAGCATCCCCCACTGAAGAGATCTTACACCAAATGAAAGATAAATATTTTCACTCGGCTCTCTAAAACATTATGAAAATTCTTAATGCAAGTGTGCAGTTTTGAACTGAGAAAACAGTCTGAGAGGAAAGTAAAGTAATAATCTTCTTATTAAATAATTGAGAAATTTGTTGGTTTTATGACAAATATTTGAAGACTCGTACTGAAAAGAAACTTCAGAATTCATGGCATCTAACCACTCAGTTCATACAATTTCCCACCCTCCTTTGCTCCAGTGTTGAGAATTATTAGTGTGTCACTAAATATTACTGAGTCCTGATATACATTTACATGCCATTCCTCATTATTTCTTTCCTAAAATATATTATTTATTTTTGAGAGTATAGTAATACCACTTTCCCATATTTTTTCTCCCTCCAAACCCTCTCATCTATCACTTTGTGCTCTCTTTCAAATCCATAGCCTACTTTTTCATTACTTGATCACAAACACACACACACACTTAAAATATAAACAGACCTGCTGAGTCTATAGTTCCAGTGGGAATCCACTGTCCTTTCTGAATTCTGTGGGGTCCCAGGCATGCATGTCCTGCACACACATACATGTAGGTAAAATCACTCATATGCATATAATCTTATTACTTCTTAAGAAACTTTTTACTCCTGGTTTCCAGCAAGCAACACGACTTCCCCATGTGTCTGCTCCTCCTCCACCTTTCATTCACATCCACTCCCTTTCACCCCATCTGGAAACGGTGAGGGTTTTCAGGACTGGCCTTGTCTTGTCTCCCCACAGACTGTCACCCCCCCCCCCAACAGCCATGATTACAGTTTATATCATTCGATTCAGAACCTTCGCCTTTGGTCTAAACTGGTTCTCAGTCCCACTAGAGTAAACAAATCCCCCACTTTAACCCTTGATTTGATTCTGTAGAACACTTCACAAATCACCTAGGTATTTGCATCCAAACTCATGATCTTCCTGCCTACCCCACCTCCACATCATCCATCCAAGTCGTGACATTTTAGTAAGCATCAGCCTTGAAGTCTTCTCCATTCTAGCATCACAGCCTAGTTCCTTCTTTCTTCCTTCCTTTTTACATTTTTTGTTTTTGTTTTTGTTTTTCATTTTTTGAGACAGAGTCTCATGAGGTTCAGGCCTCTTACTTGGTAATTTAATTTGGAATCTTCTTATCTCTCTCTCTCCCTAGTTAGGATTACCATTGTCTGTTTCTCCAACACCCACTTTATGTCATGCTTGGGATGGATCCAGAGTTTCTTGCATGATAAACAAGCATTTTATCAGCTGAGCTACATCTCCTTTCCAGGGTAGTTTTAAAATTCACCCTTCTCTCCCTTTCTCCACTGTCTGTGGTCCAGTTTAAGCAGGTGACATCAATTATACTCCATACCCTCTCCCTTCACATCCTCAGGTTCCCCTTCAGTGGATTTTCCCTTCAGCCAAAGCAGAATGAATCTCTGAAGATGCATGTGGAATCATAACGCTTCCTTAAGAAGATATTTTTTTATCAACCTGGAAAAATGAATGACCCAAAACCATCACAAAAGTTGAACAGTTCTCAAGGTGGCCAGTGACAACAGAAGTCTCATCACTAGCTGATCGTTCCTCCTTCTCACCATGTGTCCCCCTTCGCCCACAAAAGCAGATCTTGGATCACAGTTGCTTACTGCAAATCAGCAGATCAGTGTTTAGTGAGTGTTTGTTGAGCACAATGAGTGATTCAGAGAGGTGGGCTGACTTCCTGTCCAAGAAAAATGTGTTTTAGTCAAGCGGTTGAGCTGAGGACACAGGACAGTTTCTCACTAGTGTTTTATTTGCAAATAATCTTTGGAACATTAGGGAGAGATAGTCATGACTTAATTCACATGTGAAGTGCTCCTGTGACCACCAATTCCAGAGAATCCCTTCTCTTGAATTTAAATAAGCAGCACAATGCTGGGATTCTATAAGGTTTACCTTGAATAACAACAACAAAAATTAAGTAACAAAAGCAAAACAAAACAAATAAAATTCTAATCTCCAAGAGTTGATTATGTTAGAAGCTTTCAAGCTCTCAAAGTTATAGATTTAAGTTTAAAATATTTATGGACTTTTAAGGGATCACTCTTTTGTATGCCTTAAACAAGACAAAAGATATTTAGAAAGTATTCAAAACCAAAATGACCGCATGAGCGCATTTCCTCCCCTACAGACACAGATAAAAGTAAACAGAACAATTAAAATGATCTTTAGAAAAAAGCAAAATGGAATTTGCTAACCCTCCTTTCTTCTTCAGCTGACTCTCAAACTTAAGCTCCTCCCCCATTATGTAGGAAAGACAGGGTTGAAGAACAACAAGATGGGAACAGCAGAGACAGACAGACAGACAGACAGACAGAGACACAGAGAGATAAAGATACATAGAGGCACAGAGACACAGAAAGACAAAAGAGTCAGAGAGAAACAGAGATACTAGTTTGTATGTTTACTAGTCTACTCTAATTTGGAATGAGGTTTTCACTTATGTAATACATGGTATTTATGAATAAAGTTGTGTACTTGGTGTAGAGCTAGAAGAAACTTTCCTCAGAAGGTACTGACCTAAGTGTATGCTGTGTGTTCAATTCTTAACTAAAAGGCAGCCTCGTGTTTAGATTTAAATTCATGCTACTTTAGAAAATGCCATTGTCACAAAGCTTGCCCTCTGCGATCTTTAGGAAGCACATGCATTAATATTACCTTATACCAGGACTCATGCTTTAAAATAATCTTCTTGAATGTATTTGGATTGCTAAGGAGTCCGGATTTAGACTAAATGAAAGTTAGTGTTGAGGAGAGTCTAAGCTACATCTGTGTTCATTTCTGTTTAAGAGCGTGTGTGTGTGTGTGTGTGTGTGTGTGTGTGTGCGCGCACGCATGCGCGTGTGTGTCACCTTTTATGTGACAGTTTGAACTGAGATTCTCACTGTGGTCATCTCCTCTTTTAATCAAGCCTTTTCTCTCCCCTCTCTCTTTCTCTAACTTTCTCTTTCATTGAGGAAAGCATCCTCATTTTGAGTCAAGTTCGCTGTACAATCTTGTGTTGCAGGTGCACTGTGGTTGCGGGATGTGCTGTGTTGGAGCTGTGCAGAGGTGGTGCTCATCAATCAGTACTTCCAGGGTGCTAATCCTTGCCCCAGTTAGCTGATTCGGTCCTTGGGATTCTAACTGCCACACTGGTCAATCACACAGCTGCTTCATTCAACCTCATCATCTCCCTATTCTTACAGATTACTGCATCATGCCACCAAGACAAAAGGAAAGAGAAGGAGGACACGGTCATCAAAAGCATGTGTCCTGAAAGAAATACTCAACGCGACTACATTTTTTCATCTAACTGGCATAGCGCTAAAGACTATTTCTGCCAAATACTTAGCAATCAAATGAATGTAATTATAAGTCATCAAAAATTGGATTGTACTGATATGGTAGGCGAAGTTTTTGCAATTTGCTTTGGTCCCATTCAAGATGTATACTAATTTTGTCTCTTTTGTTTCAAAGCTATTTCTTTAACCCTTAATAAATTTAATATTGGTTTAAAGTAAACAAATTTAGTTCAGAAACTATCAATGTTGCTGAATTAATAATACACCCAACAAAATACAAGGCTGTCACTGATATAATCATTTTGTAAAACTTATTTATTACATGTTAATTAACTTCTTCATTAATAAGAATCATCCAGTGTTTTTGTTACATTTATCACATTCAAAAGATATTTAATGAAAAATCACATCTTCCATGAGTTTTTGATACTTTTTAGCTTTTTTTTTTTTTTTTTTTTTTTTAGTTTGTACAAGTAACAGAAGAAACTATTGCAAAGATCTTACTGAGCTGATCTAATGTCAATCAATTCTCAGCTGGTAAGAAGTCTGTTTTATTAATGTATATAAAAAGCAATTGAGTCTTTTAAACTTGGTTTCTATGAAGAAACTCTTAGTCACTTTATTCTAGTAACTCTAGACTTAGCATTAGCATTGTTTAAATCTTTCTCTCTCTTTTTATTGAAAATAAATTCCTAACTCATACAATATATCCTGACTTCAGTTTCTCCTCATTTTACTCCTCCCTGGTTTTCCCCAACTCCCTTCCAGATTGATTCCATTCTGTCTCATATTAGAAAGGAACAGGCTTCCAAGGAATAAGAGACCAACATGACAAACATGACAAAGTAAGTAAGGTAAGCCAAAACCCATCACATGGAGACTAGACTAGACAATTCAACAGAAAGGAAAGTGATCTAAGTGCAGGCATGGAAATAAGAGACCCACTCATCCATACACTATATAAATACTGAGCTGAAAGCAATAAGACATACACAGAGGACCTGGTGCAGACTTGTGCAAGCCCTGTGCTTGCTGCTTCAGTTCAGCGAATTCATATGAGCCCCGTTCTCTTAATTCAGAGGGCCTTATTCTCCTGGTGTTCGCCATTCCCTCGAGTGCTTACACTCTTTCTACGTCCTGTTCCTTGGGTTCCCCGCTCTCTAAGGAGAAGATTTGATGGAACCATCTCATTTAGAGCTGTGTGTTCAGTCAGCTAACTAACTCCATCTCTCTCTCTCTCTCTCTCTCTCTCTCTCTGTGTGTGTGTGTGTGTGTGTGTGTGTGTGTGTGTGTGTGTTTGCGCGCGCGCGCGCACGCGCGCGCGTGCACGCGCATGCACGTGTATAATGTCTGGCTGTAGGTCTGTACATCTGTTCTCACCTGCTGCAGGAGAAAGCTTCTCTGATGATGACTGAGTAAGGCACTGATCTATGCATAGAGCAGAATATCTTAGGCATAATTTTATTGATACTGCCTTTTAGATCAGTAATGTTTGATTTTACCATAGCTGTCTAAGGTTTCTAGTCTGTGGTTCTTGGTTATCCAAGCAATATCTGGTATGGGTTCCATCTCCTGGAGTAGGCCTTCAAACTTTTCTCTTTAGCAATAAAACACCTTAGCTTAATGAGATTATTGTTTATTTTCTTAAAGAACCAGATCATTTCTTTCTGAACTATATTGTTTTTATGTTAACATACAGTTGACAAATAAAAATTATATATATTGTGGCTATATGCATGGTCTTTTGACAAAACATACATGGAAAAGGATGGAATCAAGCAAACTCACGACATTACCTACAGTCCATTTTCAGCAATATTCAAGTACATAGCACAGTAGTATTAAATACAGTCACCACGCTACATAACAGATGTCCTGGCTTATTCATCCTAAGTGGAAATTTGTGCCCTTTGAGTCATAGCTCCAAGTTCCCTTGATGATGGCCTCCACACCCTCGTTCAGTTTCACTTCTGTGGCTCTGGCTTGTTTCAGATTCTGTTTAGTGAGGTTGTAGAGAAGTTGTTTTTCTTTTCCCTTCCCGTTTTCACTTAGCTTCCCATCCTCCCATTTGCCATCCTGAAAATTGCAGCCATTCCTTTTGATAGTTTAAATTAGACTATCATTCTCCTTACATATGTAGCATGTTTTTCTTTACCCAGTCATACCTCAGTGAAATGTAGGTTGACTTTGTATCTCAACTATTATGAATACTGCTTCCATGAACATGGGGGTATAGATTGTTTCTTAAATACTAGACCCCAAGGTAAAATGGCTAGATCATGTAGAAATTTTACCTTGAGGCTTCTGAGGTGTTCAAGTGTTTGATTTCTTCTACATCCTCCCCAACATGTGTTCTTCTGTCCTTTTGACAAAAGCCATTCAACCAGAAGTGATGTGGCACTTGAAACAGATACTGCTTTGCTAGAAGTCTGACTCCTTATTTCAGCTCTCACTGTAGCAGATGAAAGCCTGCCAGCTCTGCTTCATTCTGTACCTGTCTGTCCCTTTTCCTTTAGCGAAAGGCACAGAGAGAAGTCATTGTCTTTAACTTTTCCTCTGGGGTCACCTTGTATTCCCAGAACAGCAGGACAGCCACACACATACATAGCATGAAAGTAATTATCAGTGATGGAGATGCTTCATAAAAGACCAGCAGTTATCAACTGCCAAGACACACAGACCCATCAAGCAATAATGTCCCCTTTATACCACCTTGCAGGGCTGGAGCTGAGACTCGCATGAAGGACCCACCTTCATCCACAATGTTTGTCTCTGTAGACATTTGCCTCTTGTCCTAATTATTCTTTTGTTGAAACTTCAAGTTCTTGTCAGTATCTGGAAAATTGACTTAGGGTCACTGGACTTCTTTGGCTGCTTTTCTTTCCCTATTGACTGAATATTTTTCTACCTTTTTTTTTAACAATTATTCATCTCTAATTAATTGGCATATTCAATAATGATGAGCTAGCTTAGTCTGTTTGGGCTCCAGGAGCCCAGGATACACATAACTGGTCATTTATAAATCTAACTTTAAGGTATGTCTGTACAAGTATTTCATCTAGTCTTAATTGGTTAATTTCTGGTTTTGCTATAGAGTAGTTTGAATACTACACTTTTGTCAGGTATTAGTTAGAAATATTTCTTATTACACAGAGAACACATCTGTAGGTTTTTCCTTCACTATGTTGGTTGTTTGCTGTGCAAAAGATGTGAGGTTTGATATAATCTTATATATCTGATACAATCTTATACATCTGCTTTAACTTTTCATGGCATGCTTTGGGAATCATCCCAAAGTAAATTCATGGCTTATATTAATGTCATGCACCTTTTACCCTGAACAATGCTGACAGTATTTCAGGGTTTTATAAATTGTGCATATGTGTATGTGATATGTATATATGTGCATGAGTATATGTGCTCACATGAGTGAATATGTGCATGAGTATATGTGCTCGCATGAGTGAATATGTGCATGAGTATATGTGCTCATGTGAGTGAATAATGTAAGTCCTCTATTTCCATCTTATCTTGTTCACCCCTGCATCTATCTAAGTGTGTGGAGTGTGAGTTAACAGGGATTCTCCGGTCTCTACCTCACACCTAAGCACAGAAATGGGAGGGTCCACATCCAGATTTACATAGATCCCAGGGATCTAAATTCAGGTCTTCTCACTTGTGCACCGGATGCTTTACCTACCAAGCTGTCTTCCCAACCCTATTCTCACAGTCTTAAGTTTTAACCCATTTTGACATGGTCTTTGTGGTATAAAACAATATCTAGTTTTATTCTTCTGCACATGACTAGTTAAGTTTCACAGTGATGTTTATTGAAGAGACTGGCTGTTACATGTATGTCCTCTGTTGTTTTGTGAAAGATCAGTTGAGTATAAGTGTATAAAATTGTTTGTCTGGGGAAATGACAATGGAAGTTTTATATGGATAGTTCAAGTTTGTACATCACATAGAATAACAGGGACATCTTATCAATATTAATTCTTACAATCCATAAAAATGACATCCTACTTACCTGGATCTTCTTCAATTTCTCTCATAAATATCAGAAATATAGTTTTCAGTGAAGCTTCTCACTTCCTTATTTAAATTTACTCAAGCAGTTTTGAAATTGTAAATGAGACGACCTTTTAGAAATGCTACTGATTTCATACATTGAGTTGGTATTCTATAATTTTACTGAAGACTTTATTATTCTAACAATATTTTTCAGTGGGGGTAATTATAGAATTTTGGTTTATAAGATCATGTCAAATTTTCTTCTGCTTCCTGCTTTCATCTTCTTCTTCCTTATCCCCATCCTCCTCCCACTTCTCCTCCTCTTTCCTCTCCTCTCCTCCTCTAAGCCTCCATCCACTGATAAAATTTCAGAAAAGGAATTTCTTAGATGGAAAGCTTTTTATGTTTTCCATTGAGTATGATGTCCATGGTACATTTATTATATGAACCTCTATTATTTAGTGTTCATCTTTTGTGCATCAAATTTATTCAGTTTGTTCTTTTATTTTCTTTTTCATAAAAATCACAAAAAAATATTGATTTCTGCCAAGTACCTTGACTGAGTCTATTGATATTACCACATGATTTCTATCACCCATAGAAATCATGTTCCATAGTGTGATGTATCATTTACTGACTTTTTGAACCACTCCTGAATCCCAGGGATAAACTCTACTGAGTCATTATATCTAATTTTTTCAATGAATTGCTGAATTCATCTGGATATTTTTAGCTATGAATTTTTGCATTTATTGTCATCAGGGCCAGTAATCAGTGATTAACTTTTCTTGTAGTATACATGAATGAATAGTTTTGACATCTGTGTAGTAGTGACTTAACATGATGAATTTGAAAATGTCTTTTTCTCTTCCACTGTCCTCCAGATGTGTGCAAAGAATTGGTGTTGGTTCCTTTTTCAATGTTTCATAGCGATCATTGTCAATGCCATAAGGTCAAGATATGTCTTTGCTGGAAGATTTTATTTCTTTTCTTTTACATTATTTGATTGATTAATTGATTGATTGATTGAAAGTAGCTCCCTCCCTTTACTCTGCCAAGTTCCTTCTCACTTCTTCTCATTAGAAAATAAAAAGGCCCACAAGAGATAAAACAAATATCAATACATTGGAATAGAAAAAGAAATAGAAAGGAAAAGATCACCAGAAATGGCATATGAAAATGGTATAAACTCAGAAACCCACTTATTCCTAACTCAGGAATCCTACAAAAATGCTAAATTGAGATCCATAATATGCAAAGGTCCTGTAGGAGAGAGGAAGAGAGAGAGAGAGAGAGAGAGAGAGAGAGAGAGAGAGAGAGAGAGAGAGAGAGAACCCCTCCAATGATGCCACTAGAATTTTGTTTTCCATTGGCTATCTACTGATGGGCTTGCAGCCTTAAGATAGTTTGTTTTCCTGGTGAGACTCCTTTGGAGAAAATTAAATTTTCATTTGCAAGTGATTATCAATTGGAAATAGCTTCTGAGTTAGGAATGGGAAGATGTGTCTACTTGTCCTTTCAGCTATAGAACCCCATGTAGTGTAGACCTGTGAATGCTGTGTATGCTGCCTCTGTTTCTGTGAGTTCACATGTGCAACAGTCCTGTTTGTTTAGAAGGCCTTTTTATCTTAGTGTCCTCCATCCCCTCTGATTCTTACACTCTTTCTGCCTTGCTTTTCCTTTGGGGTTTCCTGCAAAATGAGAGAGGAACTTGTTGCTGTCCCATTTTGGGATGAGTGCGTCAAAGTCTCTCACACGCTGCATGTTGTTTAGCTGTGAGCCTTTGTATTTGTTCCCATCCATTGTAGGAGGAAACTTCTCTGATGGTAGCTGAACAAGACATTATGAGTAAAGCAGAATGTTAGTAGGAATCATTTTATTGCTGTTTCTTTAGTAGAACAGTGGTACTTGATTTCTTAGTTAGCAGATCCGCTTTCCAGGTTGTCCAGCACCATTTTGTGAAGATGCTTTCTTTTCTCCATCCTATGTTTCTGGCTTCTTTGTCAAAAATCAGGTATCTATGTGTGCATGGATTTATGTCTGGGTCTTCAATTCAACTCCAATGATCAATGTGAGTATTTTTGTGTTGATACCTGCTGTTTTTATTACTATAGCTCTCACTCACAATTTAAAATTGGGAATGATGATAGCTCTAGATGTTCTTTTGTTGTTCAGGATTCTTTTAGCTACCCTGTTTTTGTTTGTTCGTTTTGTTTTGGTTTTGTTTTCATTGTTTTTTCCATTTGCATATGGAGTTAAAATTGTACTTTTGAAATATGCAAATTTTTGGAATTTGGATGGAGCTTACATTGAGTCTGTACATTGATTTTAGTACAGTGATCATTTTTGCTTCATTTATTCTCCTAATCCATGAGCATAGGAGATATTTCCATATTCTAATATCGTTTTCAAATTCTTTCTTCAAGGACTTAAAGTTTTTATCATACAAGTCTGTAATTTGCTTGGTTAGAGTCATCGAAGATATTTTATATTACTTGAAGCTATTGTGAAGGTGGGGTTTCATGATTTCTTTCTACATCCATTTCTCATTTGTATAGAAAGGCTACTGATTTTTATATATTAATTTTGTATCTAGGTACTTTGCTGAAAGTGTTAATCAGCTGGACCAGTTTACAAATAGGATTATTTATGCAAACTAGTATATCATCTGCAAGTAACAAAACTTTGACTTCATTCTTTCCAATTTGAATTCCCTTGAACCCTTCAGTTGTCTTACTTCTCTAGCTAAGACTTCAAGTACAGTATTGAATTGTATGGAATGAGTGAACATCCTTCACTCACTCTTAATTTTAATAGAATTGTTTTGAGTTACTCTCTGTTTAAGTTGATGCTGCTAAGGGCTTCCTGTAAACTGCCTTTATTATGTTGAGGTATGTCGATTGTATCCCTAATCTCCCCAGGACTTTTACAAATAAGAGGTGTTGGATTTTGTCAAAGGCCTTTCAACATATAATGTGATGATCATGTGTTTTTGTTTTGTTTTGGAGTTCTTGTTGTTTTGTTGTCATTTGTGAGTGTGTGTATCAGATAGTTAATTACATTTATTGATCTACATATGCTGAACCATCTTTTCATCTCTGGGATGAAGCTACTTAGTCATAATGGATACTCTTTTTGTTATATTCTTGGATTCTTTTTGTTATATTCTTGGATTCAGTTTGTAAGCATTCTATTGAGAATTTTTTTAATTCTTTAATCATTTTTACAGTCCAGTCTTTATCCCCTTCTTGTCTGCCCTCTGTTCCACATCCCATACCTCCTCCCCACCCCACCCCCACCCCCATCTCCAAGAGGATGTCTCCACTCCCCCACCCCCACCAGGCCTCCCTACTCCATGGGGCCTCAAGCCTATTGAGGGTTAGGTGTACCTTCTCTCACTGAATCAAGACCAGGCAGTCCTCTGCTGTATAAGTGTTGGGGGCCTCATATCAGCTGGTGTCTGCTGCCTGGTTGGTGACTCAGTGTCTGAGTGATCTTGGGGGTCCAGGTTAGTTGAGACTCCTGGTCTGCCTATAGGGTTACCACCCTCCTTCTCAGGTTCTTCCAACTTTTCCTTAATTCAAGCACAGGGGTCACCATTTTCTGTCCATTGGTTGTGTGTAAATATCTGCATCTGACTCTTTCAGCTGCTTGTTGGGCCTTTCAAAGGACAGTAATGCTAGGCTCCTGTTGATAAGCACATCAGCAATAGTGTCAGGCCTTGGACCTCCCCTTGAGCTAGCTCCCAATTTGGGCCTGTCACTGGACCTCCTTTCCCTCAGTCTCTTCTCCATTTTTGTCCCTGCAGTTCTTTCAGACAGGAATTTTTATACCTATAATCATAATTCTTTCTTTGATTAGGCTTCATGTGGTTTAGTTTTTGGGAACACTGTAGCCTTGTAAAACAAATTGAGCAATGTTCCTTCTGTTTCCATTTTGTGAAATAATTTGAGGAGTATTGACATTAATTCTTCTTCAATAAAATTCTACACTAACACCATCTGGCCTTGGGCTCTTTTTTGTTGAGAGATCTTTAATAACTGCTTCTATTTTACTAGGGATTCTAGGTCTGCTTAATTTTCTTGTTGCTATTATGATCTTGATTTAACTTTGGTAAGTGATGTCTATCAAGAAAAGTATCCACTTCTGTTAGACTTTCTAATTTGGTGGAATATAGGCATTTAAAGTATGCTCTTATTTTCTTCAGATTTCCTGGGTCTCTGCTGTTATGAGCTCCTTTTCAATTCTAATTTTATTAATTTGTATCTTTTTCACTCTGCCTTTTAGTTAATTTATCTAAGGCTTTGTCAATCTTATGAACTGTCTCAAAGAATCAATTCTTTGTTTCATTAATTCTTTGTAATATTTTAAATTTCTATTTTACTGATTTCAGCCCTGAGTTTGATTATTTCTTGCAGCCTACTCCTTTAAGTGTGATTTCTTCTTTTTGTTCTAGGATTTTCAGGTGTGCAGTTAAGTTGCTAGTATGAGATCTCTGTAATTTTTCTATGGAGAAAACAGTACTATAAACTTGCCTTCCAGAACCCACCTAATGTGTTCCATAAGTTTGGTTATATTGTATATTGCTTTTCATTTAATTCTAAAAAGTCTTTAATTTCTTTCTCAATGCTCGATTTCACTCAGTAGTGAGTTGTTTCTTTTCCTCGAGTTTGTAAGTTTGCTGTTGTAGTTCCTATCCAGCTTTAATTCGTGGTGGTTGGATAGGATGCAAAGTCTGATTTTAATTTTCTTGTATCTACTCAGACATGCTCTGTGTCTGAGTGTGTGGTCAGTTTTGCAGAAAGTTTCATGAGGTCCTGAGATCATTTTATGTTTAAGTGAAATATTCTGTAAATATCTGTTAGATCCATTTGGTCTACAATGTCAGTTAATGTCAGCATTTCTCTGTTTAATTTTTGTCTGGATTACTTATCTATTGGTGAGAGTAGAGTACTAAAGTTTTCCAGTATCAGTGTGTGAGGGTCAACACATGATTTGAGCTATAATACTATTGCTTTTATGAACTTGGTTATCTGTTTGTTTGGTACATTTATAGTAAGAATCACAATGTTTGCTGGAGAGATGGCTCGGCAGTTAAGAGCACTGGCTACTCTTCCAGAGGTACTGAGTTCAATTTTCAGCAACTAAATGGTGGCTCAAAACCATCTGCAATGGGATCTGATGTTCCCTTCTGCTGTATTTGAAGACAGTGATAGTGTACTCATATACATGAAACAAATAAATCATTTTTAAACATTTAAAAAAAGATCTCCAATGTCTATTTATTAAATTTTTCCTTTTATGAGCATCCATTTCTTCTTCTTGCTTTTGGGTTTGAAATCTATTTTGCCAGATATTAAAATGCCTACACTGGCTCGGTTCTTACATTTCTGTTTTCGGAATATCTTTTCCATTCTTTACCTGGAGTTGATGTCTACCCTTCATGTAAAGTTTGTTTCTTGGATGCAGCAGATGAGCGGTCTCTGTTTTAGAAACCATTCTGTTAGTCTGTATTTTTTTTTTTCATTAGGGAACTGATACCATAGATATTGACAGATATCAATGAGCAGTACATGTTGATTTCTATTATTTTGCTCTCTCTCTCTCTCTCTCTCTCTCTCTCTGTGTGTGTGTGTGCGTGTGTGTGCGTGTGTGTGTGTGTGTGTGTGTGTGTGTGCTGTCCTCTTTTGATTTGTTGGTATGGGATTTTTCATTCTTGTGTTTCTTTGGGTGTGGTTAACCTATTCAAGCAGTAGCTTTCTCCACAGTGCCTTCTCTGGGGCTGGATTTATAAATAGATACTGCTTGATTTCGGCTTTATCATGGAACATCTTGTTCTCACCACATCTATTTTAAGGATAGTTTTGCTGAGTATAGTAATCTGGGCTGGCATATGTGGTCCCTCAGAGTCTTTAGAACATCTGTCCAGACCTTTCTGGCTTTCAGAGTCTCCACTGAGAAGTCCGTGTTATTTTAATAGGTCTGCCTTTATATGCTACTTAGTCTTTTCCTCTTGCAGCTTTTTTGTTTTCTTTTTGTTTTTTGGGTTTTTTTGTTTGTTTGTTTGTTTCCCCCCTTTCGTCTGTACATACAGAGTTTTTATTATTCCATTTTGAGATGACTTTCTTTCCTGGTCTAGTCTATTTGGTGTCTTGTATATTTCTTGTACCTTGATATCTCCTTCTTTAGGTTTGGGAAATTTTCTTCTATGATTTTGTTGAAAATAACTTCTGTGACTTTGATCTTTGTTTCTTTTCCTTCTTCTATGTCTAGTAGTCTTAGATTTGGTCTTTTCATGCTATCCCAGGTTTCCTGGATATTTTGTGCTGGGAATTTTTTTTTTTTTTTTTTTTTTTTTTTTTTTTTTTTTTTTTTTTTTTTTTTAGTTTTAACAATTTTTTTGATTGAGGTATCCATTGCTCCATTGCATCTTCAATGCCTGAGATTCTTTCTTCTCTCTCTCATGTTCTATTAGTGAGGCTTATTTCTGAAGTTCCTCTTTGAGTTGCAAAATTGTTTATTTCCAGATTTTCCTCAGTTTCTCTTTTCTTTATTCCCATGCTCAGGTCTTGAACTGTTTTATTCATTCCCTCTCCAGTTTGTTTGTGTTTTCATGTAGATTTCTCTAATTGATTTCTTTATTTCTCCTTTAAGGATATTGATTATATGCATAAAGGCTACTGTAAGGTCTTTTTCTTGTGCTTTGTTTATGCCGTGCTACTCGGTGCTTTCTGTGGTAGGCTTGTTGAGCTCCAGTGGATACATATTGCCTTGTCTTTTGATTATGTTTTATTCTGCTGTCTAAGCATCAGGGGTTGAGATTTGTGTAACTCTAGGTGATGATACTCTTGTCTTTGTTGGGTGCCTGTTTTGTTTCTTGATTTTGATTTTTGTTACCCTCTGTGGGTCTTATGAGGGTGTGGTGCCTAACTTTTCTGGGTTCCTGCAAGGTATGGTCACTGGAAGTTCCTAGTAGAATGTGTTTCTTATATTGGGGGGCTAACATTTAGAAGTGGTAAAAAAAACTGGGTGGGAGTGTTGAAGGGGCCCAGAAATGGGAAGAAAGGAGATATTCCACCAGACTCTGCTTAGTCCTCTGGGAATAGGAGAAAAGATTGTAAGGCAACAATAAGAAGAGCTTGGAGCTGGAGAGATGGCTCAGTGGTTAAGAGACTGTTCTTCCAGAGGTCGTGAGTTCAATTCCCAGCAACCACATGGTGGCTTACAATCATCTGTAATGGGATCAGATGCCCTCTTCTGGTATGTCTGAGGACAGCTACAGAGTACTTGTGTACATAAAATAAATAAATCTTTCTCTTAAAAAAAAAAAAAGGATGCAGAGTGAGAGTAGGACATTGGATGTAGAGGAGGGAGCATTAAGATCTAAAGCTTGCCCACATATTTTGCTGGCCTCCTTGCTTCCTTGGCAGGTTTGACTGGTGGATTCCCAGGAGATGCCTACTAGAGTAGGTGCTATGATAACTGGATGAATTGACAGGAAGGTTGGAGAAGACGTCTGCATGATTAGGTGGAGATGAGAACAGAGAAATATGGAAGGCTACAAAAAAATAATCTGCTATAGAGCTAGCATGAGACTAGGGTTTTGGACTTAGTGAGAAGGAGGAAGAGGTAACATTCTGTAGTTATCCTACCTGCTTCCAAGGCCACAGTGGCTGGGAGGTTTACAACTGTTGATTCAATTTTTTTGTATTGGCTTATTCCATCTTCATAGGTTATGCATTTCTAAAAATTTATTCGTGTCTTTTGGGTTTTGTAACTAGATGCTGTGTAACTACTTATTATCATATGCTATGATAATTAGTATTTCAATAGTGTAAGTTCTAATGGTTCTTTAGGTATAATTTTATTTCTTCAATATATGTTTTATAGCTAAAAAGTTACCCATATTACCTTCTTTTACTGTACTTTTATTTATTTTATTGTTTACATAGACTCTGTTTGACTTATCTGCAAAGATCTTTATTTTTCCCTCCTTTTTGGTGGTATTGGATATATTAAATGTGTTCCTTCCTCTTTAGTTTTATTATGAACTTATTTTGGATATCTTTTTCTCTCTCAATGTGGGTTTTTATTACTGTAAGCTTCCATCTCAGAACTGTCTTTGCTAATCCAATATATCTGATATATTGTCTTTCAGTTTCTTTCACATCAATAGATATGTTGATTTCTCTTTGGATTTCAGTGTTATGGAGTTTGCAATTTGATTTCCATAAAGAAGATTTTCAAATGAAAATGAAATTCCCTTCTCTGTATCTTTAGTACTTAGCAGTACATTTTCTCAAATTGTCAATTATGGGAAGATTTGAAAAAACTACCTTCCTCTAACGAAAGTTTAAAGGAAAGGGATGTCAGCTAAGCTGTCATTTATTCCCAGTCCATGTATTTTATCTTTCCTTTACATCTCATCCTCCCAGAAATCCATTTTCATGTTCCAAAGGGGTGGTATCAATGTGAGATTTACACAGTGTACAAAATCTGAAAATTTTTTGTATTTTTGTTTTATATCACATAAATCTGTAGCACTTTCTTAAACTCAAGTTAGAGTGAGAGAGCTGAATAGCATATGACCCTATTAAAATTTTAGAAATATGAAGGACAGGGAACTGTGCTCTGTCACATTCCTGGTCGTAACTCTGCTGTCCCTTAGAAAAAGAAAAGCATTCAGATATTTCTGGAGGATAAAGTTTGAGAGCTAACAAATGGACCCAACAGAAGGACAATCTGAGACCTGTGAGACTAACAAAGGGCCAATTGGGAGACCATCCATATGGGATGAATTATCTGTGTCTTTCAGGTTTTAAATTGTGGGAGATTCTAGTGGTTTCTTAAAATTGGCTAAGTTCACCTATAGACCTTGCTAGACTCTCCTTTAGGGTCCTAACTACTGTGAAAAATATCCTATGCAATGTACGCTGCTGTGTATCTGTGTTATATTATTTCCTGTGCCTAGGTTACTAAGAAAGATGCTTCCCTGTCTCCTTCATAGTGCAATGAAGATTGAGAACGAATAGGAATTGTGGGGGTGGAGGTGATGCACATCTTGGTAGACATCAGCCACCACCCCCTTTTCAGAAAGCCGAGCTTTCAGATACAATCCACACCAATCCCAAGTCTCATTGGGATAAAAGGTGTCTGGAGACTCCCATAACAGGCTTCAGATAATGTGACTGAGAAATAAACTTTGCTGTATACAATTTTGGAAAATTCACCTATTATGTGTGACCTATTATGTCTTAACTAATATACTAGCTCTTTATTTTCTACATCTTATACACAAACCCATGTTTTTGTTGATGAAACTTACTGGTTTACTTCATTTAAAAGGTATTTTGTATGTATTTTATATATTTTCTTAAAATATAGAAACTCATTTATAGAAATACACTCTCTGGGCACTTATGTATTTGTATCACTTACTCCAAGTCTAGTTAGGCTGTCCTTTCAAAGAGTATGTTTATTCTTTGTTTTTCTATTGCTTTCTTTTACTGAATAATTATTTTATTTGGTGACAACAGAACAAAGAATCCAGTTTTGAAAAGAATATCCTTTTTAACCTCCTGGTCTAAACACTAATGATGGTTGTAATGCTACCAAAAGAAAGAATTATAAAATAATTTACTCAAACAGGCACACAAATCAGACAGTTTGGCTTCTTAAAATAGCATTGAGATAATTTAGGTAACAGACATTGTGTGGGGTTGGTATTGAACTCACAATCCCTTTGTGCTTCTCTCTAAAGCATAAGAATTCTTACAAATAAAACTTCAGACACCAGCTCCTGGTCTTTTGAATTGCATACTCAATAGCTCCATCTTTTCACTCACAAACTCCAAACTCCATTCACTTAGTCTTAATGGACTGTCACAGCTATTTAGTGACTATGAAAGAGTGATATTTTTAGAAAAGTATGGGTGTTTTTATGTCAGGTCTTGGTTCAAATACCACTTATGTCATTTACTAGGCATATACATTCCATAGTTTTAATCAGAGTGCTTATTATAAACTAGGAATTCTATATATGACAACCCACTTAAGAATTATTGCTTCTTGGGCCAACAAGATGGCTCAGCAGGGAAAGGTGCTTCCTCAAAGACCTTCAGTACCCATCTCCACAACGTTTTCCTCTTACTTCCCATGAATGCTGACCAATTTACTCACAGGTATACACACATACATATAATGCACACACAAAAATGATAATAAAGAATTATATCTTTGGGGCTGAAGAGATAGCTCAGAGGTTAAGAGCACTGACTGCTCTTCCAGAAGTCATGAATTCAATTCCTAGCAACCACATGGTGGCTCACAACCATCTTTAATGAGATCCAATGACCTCTACTCATGTGTTTGAAGAGAGAGACAGTGTATTCACATACAAAAAATAAATAAATAAATCCTAGAAAAAGAATTGTGTCTTTTTGATATAGATTTTTTATAAGATAGATTTTGCTACATAGCCCTGTGTGGCCTCAGACTTGCGATTCTCACACCTCAGTTTCCAAAGTACTGGAATTAGAGACAGGCAACCACACAGTATTCAGTACTTGAAGCGAAAGTAATGTGTAACTAAGAGTAGGTTGTAAGATTTTTTTATTATTTTTTACTTATTCAATTTATATCCCACTCATTAGTCCCCTCACAGTCACCTCCTCCCATGGTTGTAAGATTTTAATAATTCTATATACCATGAAACCATCACCTACCTATAGGCATAGCCAGTATTTCAGGAAGTTCTTCATACAAGTTCAGTCAAATCCACTTTATCCTCACCCCTACCCCAACTTGGGCAATTTCTATTATCTATCATCATGCATTTGGCCAATTTTGGAAACAGAATCAATCAATCT
Source organism: Mus musculus (assembly GCF_000001635.26). Taxonomy (NCBI): domain Eukaryota; kingdom Metazoa; phylum Chordata; class Mammalia; order Rodentia; family Muridae; genus Mus; species Mus musculus. The sequence goes on from NC_000079.6 coordinate 116,753,984, forward strand.
CTCTCTCTCTCTCTCTCTCTCTCTCTGTCTGTCTCTCTGTCTCTCTCTCTCTGTCTCTCTCTCTCTGTGTGTGTGTGTGTGTGTGTGTGTGTGTGTGTGTGTGTGTGTACATATTGTTTACCAGTAGAGTCTGTGGGACTTGGAAAAATGAAGCTGAAAAAAAGGCATACTAAAGTCTCATATAATAACCAACTTAATTCAGAGCCTAAGACAGTTTATACTCTGAGAGTTAAGAGGAGTTAGTTACATGAGTAAAGTGTACAATCACAAGAGCAAGCCACGTGTGGCAGAGAAGCCTCACACTGCAAAAATATATGCTTTTCCATACAAACATATAAACAAATAACAATAGCTAGCTGTAATGAATAATCTGAAGTAAATTACCTCCTATCCACTACACCTGGGAGGAGCACGAAAACATAATCCAAGAACAATTCCACGTTTTAAAGAAACAATCGCAAGACTCTTGTCTTGATTCCTTGAAGTTTTCTCACAAGTGCTGAACGTTCTTCTCACAGATTACTGTGAGCCCGGCACCAATGAATACGCTTGTACATATTTTTGTGCGAATGTTTGTTTCCAGTTCTGTTTAGTAGGTGACTAGAAGTACCTATATTTGAGTCAAGGGGCAAATGTATATTTATCTATACTATAAACTATTCAAAGCCTCTCTAAAATGACAAGGCATTTCATACTTATACTGAGAATATAACCACATTGCAGCCTTCATGACATTTTAAGGCTACAAAGATGTTTGTTTTTATTTCAGTCTTTCTGGTATATAAAAAATGGTTCTTTTTGCCCTTTTACTCTGTAGTTGTTTGGCAATTATTAATGTAAACCACTTTTTCCCACATTTATTGGCCTGCTTGTATGCTTATTTTTCCAAGTATTTATAATCTCATATTTCATTACACACATAAACATACCTCATATTGCTTTTGTATGCATAGTGAAATGGATATTGAGATGCTTTCCCACACACATACGACTTAGACATATAAGTGTAAATGACACTCATATTTCTATCCTAAGTCCAGTGCATCACATGGTATTCAATGTTCCTATGGTAATGTCAAGCAAGTTAAAAAATTATAGGATTTACAAGATTGCAAACAGTTCATGGTGGGTTTCTGTTGTTGTTTGTTTGTTTGTTTTCCTCCCTATCCTGAAACGTTTGAGATTTCCTCTCAAAATGCAAGAACTCTCTTGTCTGTCTGGGTCAGGTCTCCACAGGCAAGCCCTAATTCCAGATATTCCCTACAGTGTGCCTCTCTCTCCTGACTCCCTCTGTATGAGGTGTTGACATAAAAGACAGCTCTTGCCTGCAGGGATTAAGAAGGAACTTATCCTGAGCCAAATATAAGTGACCTTGGTTTGGGAACATAGATTCTCCTTATTTCATTGGACTTTTCCACAGTAGAAGTATAAATGCTACAGGCACAGAACAAAGACAGGCTAAAGTCAACCTTCTTACCAATATGCTGGTCGGGGCATCACCGAGGTGGGCAAGAGCAGAGTAGGAAAACCTTCCCTAAGTTTTACAACCTATTATCTTTGTTATAGTAAGTCTGGTGAAAACTGCTAGTAGGTTAAAAACACATTCAAATAAATGATTTATCAAATGGTCACAAAGATGCTGGGTCACAAAAGAGACTTGTAAGAGATGGCTATAAAAGAATTAATAATAGCCCGAGATATCTTAGCGCTCAATCTGCAGAATTATAGGTCTTAACAATAATAAATTCTAGTCATTCATTTAGTCTGAAGGACCTTCAATATGTATTTCCTTCAGAGACCTTCAATCTATGTAGGTACTAACAAACTTATCAGATAGCCAGCAAAACAAATGTGCATGTATTTACCACTCTATTTGTTTATCTTGCCTCTGGATAAACAAATGATAATCTACAGGCACAATGTGCCTATTTGTTGAGGACATTTTCTTCTTGGCAAGCTCCAAACTTTCAGGTTCTTTTCAGTTCTGATTGTTCTTAGTCTCAAGACTAAGCCCTTTGTTATCAACTGCTTCTTCCCTGTCATAGGAGACTCAGGTGGATACAACTATTCCCTTCATGTTCTGAGAGAAGATGCTCTATCTTCTGCACTGCTTCTTACAATACTCCGAGGAAAGATTTTAATACATCTACTTCTGCCGCTGAGTACCAAGGGAAGAATAAGAACAAAAACAATGGTTTGCTTTTTTTTTTTTCAGTCGTATGGATAAATTCTAGTCACACTCGAGCATAACAGTGTTTTAATCTATCAATTTCTGTTCTTTGTGTACCTCCTTTAAGTTTGAATGTTATCATTTTTAATTATACATATGTGTGTGTGAACATGAGTGTGAACACACATGTATAAGTACATACCTCATATTATGGACATACATGCAGATGTCCACAGTGGCATCAGATTCCTTGGAGCCTGAATAGTTAACATATGGTTGTGAGCCCTCTGGTGTACTGGGAACCAAAGTTGGGTCTTTTCCAAGAATAATGCGTACTCTTACCTCTAAGCCCTCTCAGCAGCAACTAACTCCTATTGTGATTTGATTTTGTCTTTCTTTCTTTGTAGACACTGGACCTTGCTCTACATTTCCAAAAGGCCTGGGAATAACTGCATAAAGCAGGCTGGCCTCAGACAGGTGCCGATGCTCCTACTTCAGCCTCTCAAGGTTTTGAGATTACATGTGTGAAATTATTACTATGGTTACTATTGTGTGTTGTTGGACACTGAACCCAGAGCTTCATCCATTCTAGGCAAAGACTTTTACTATTGAACTAACTTCTTCAGTTGTAACATTCTTATCACCAATAAATAATGCTGCCGATGACATAGTAATGCTGCTTCTAATCATAGCAGTAAAGGCAGCCTCTGTTTATTGATCATTCATTGTGTATCAATCAGAATTTATTTCAACGTTCTAAAATTGCTCACATTAGTGATAATAATAATTCTGATAACTTACAACTAGGATTCACTAAGCTTGATTAGCATTACATATGAGGAGTTTTAAAATGTAAGAATTTTTGTTTCTGAAATATTTGTACTCCAAGTAAATACAATGCAGGTCAATTTACCAGGCAGTTTTCCCTCTTGGTAGCAGGGATGTGGCAAAGCTCAAGAGAGATGAAATTCCAGGATGCTGGAGTAGGATTCCAGGCAGAAGAAACCTGATGTACCTTAAGAACTAAATTGTGATTTTGTAAGATAGCATCTTTCTGGGTAGTCCAGTCTACTCTCAAACATCCATCCTCTCACCTCAGCCCCTGCGTTCTGGAATTACAGACTTTCACCTCCATAGGCATCTTGGGTCCCTTTATAAAATGAATAGCTGCAGTTATTGTATGAGATACTATCTTCAAAGTAATAAAAGAAGTTCAAAACTATACTTTAAATTATTATTTAAAAGCCTTTAAAACAACCCTGCCAACTCGTGGGGTGGTATGGCATAGTCTCCTTCCTGGAATAGGCAGAGGTTCTATGTGAAGTCATCTTTACCCACAATTCAGTTTTACAGTTAAATGCATCAGAGGCAGGAATATGTACAAAGGTGAAACTATCCATAGTAAATGCAGCCGCGCCTTGTGCGCTCTTGGGGGAAGGCTTCAGGGAAATGTCCAGGATTCTCTGCTCTTTTTCCCAGAGTACTGACCTCCCTCTATTTGGCTGGCTCCGCTAACTTGCCTCTGGCTTCAAGCTCTCTATTTTTTTTTCCCCCTCACTGTCTCCAATTCAACCCAAAGATTTGTTTCCACTACATCATAAAGAATATCACAATCTATGTATATGGAGTTGTCTTTTTAATAACGAGGATGTCGAAGGGTGTTTTCCCACATGACCACCACGAACAAAGCCAACATTATCTCTGAACTACGGTAATTTTCTAGCTAGTCACCTTGCTTGGTATCTTGCTCTATTGAAGTAAATAAAAACAACAGGTAAAAAATAAAGCTGCTGAAACACAGATCAAGTTTGTCCTGTCATGTAAAAAAAACAAACAAGCAAACAAACAAAAACAAAACAAGCAAACAACAAACCCTTAGCTTGCTTTTTCTTTCAATAGAGAAATCCAAATCCTTTCACTTTGACTGTCTACAATCTCTCTTTCTCTCCACAGCAACCCCAGCAACCTCCATGCTGTTCTGGACACTAAGACATTCTTATTTAAAAGCTTTTGCCCTTAGTTAGAAATCAGAAATTTCCCACTCCAGAAATGTGGGAGGCCTGTCTATTTATTTCAGGTACTTATTAAAAATTGTCATATTTCATTTTACTTCTTATACACCCCCCACTGTGTTTCATGTTTCCTCATAGCACTTATTATTGATAAAAAAAACTTCTTATTGGTTGATATCTCTGTCTTTATCAGCTAAAAAATAAGTCAAATGTTGGCAAACAACTATCGTCAGCAAACTCATTTTTAGTATAGTGAAAAAAGCAATATCTGGGACATAAAGATGATCAACTATTTTTCTTTTGGTTGTTTTGTTTTCTAACAGCACTGGAGATTGAACACAGAGTCTTGCTCATCTTAGAGAAGCTCTTTAGCACTGAACTATGTTCCTATACAAAAATGATTTGGAATGGTCTGTGTTATTCAACACTACAGGATGAGTCTTGAGAATGGAGCCTAGCATGGAGGAGATGCCCAGGAAATACTTTTGAAACGATGTATATCCTAGAACATCTATTCTATTGTCATGTTCTCAGTAATCAGTAGATAAATATGTTACATAATTAAATGAGTAGCTGAAAGACTTTTAATATGTTTATTTTAATTAGTTAAATGATAGTAATTGTTTGCTTTAAATATATTTAAATAAATTTAGATAGACTTTTCTCTCTATTATTTTGATTTTGTCTTTAAAGTTAGGAAAATGGCATTATTTTTGGTTGTATTTTTTAGATAAAATTTCGTATAGATCAGGCTATCTCTGATATTTCTGTCTCAAACCCCCACTACGGGATCTCAGGTCTGATCTTTCTATCTCTCCAAGTTTATGAAATGCTCAGAACTGTACTCAGGGAAGTGTGCATGCTAGATGAATACCCTCCCACCTGAGCCACCTAAGGCATATCCTCAGGCCATATGTCTTCTTTTTAACCAATTTGTAATTTAACTTATAAAATAATACCTTAAAGCTAAAATGTTTTCATTAATAGCTTGTACAGTAACCCTATTATGATACAAAAGCTAATATGATTTTACCTAAAATTCTGAAGTTTTGGGGCCATCTTTTAAGTGAAACTTAGAAACAAACAATGTTCCTGGTCTCTTAATTTTTCAGCATCATTTGCATCATCATTTAAAACTTTGACTTGGAACAATGATAGTTCAGACATAGTAGCTGATATAAAGGTGCATGGCTGAAAAAACTAAGATTAAATTAATAAAACAGCATATTTTCCCCTTTAATTAAAAAATCTTATTGATGCAAAACACTGTGTGAATCAGGACTCTTGTATTCTGCTTATTTTACCCTATCTATTGTTATGGTAATCATAGATAGTAAAATAAGCACTGATTGCATCTATCATTTCCTATTTGAAGCACGAATAAAAACATAACCCATGCTGAGACGCCTATTCTACAAACAGTATTGCAAATATTTACTAACTCAAGTGAATACATGCTACCAAAATACACTTATGTGGACATGGACATAGACAAGGGACACATGATTTGGGATTCATGGATGCTACTGAACATCTACATTTAGAATTTAGCACCATTGCAGATTTTTATTTAGATTTGGTATTCTAGGATCTGAACTTTACAAATTACAAGTACAGGGGGGAAAAGAGGCAAATAAAAACATTCTGGAGTCTAGTCTGAGAGAGATCTTTTTTTTTTTTTTGAATGTGTTTTATATGCAAAGCTGAGAACCGCAATGACCTAGATAAAGGGAAAATGCATTCTAAAATGCAAAGTAAATGCTTGAAGGGAGCCAGATGAGTTTCCCAAGGCACATACATTGTGGTTTTCAAGTACAAAGTTAATGTCAGGTCACTGTTAGAAAAATAAAAAAGCAATATAGAATTATATATAGAAACCATTAACATTTTCCCACCCGTTGTAGCTCTCCCCAGCCCTGCAGTTGAGCTCAACTCTCCAGAAGCCCCAGAAGCAGCAGCTCTCTACACCTCCAGAATGTTTCTTGTGGATGGTGTGCATTTCTTAATAGGAAAATGTATATGGTTTTGTAGGAAAGCAAGTCAATTCTTAAGCTACAGAAAGAGAGAGCGACAGAACTCAAGAACTTTGTCAGCTCAGTAATCAACTTATGGGTAATGAGCACCATTGACTCAAAGGAGGGGGCAGTGAGATATGAGTCTAACCAGAAAGAGTGAAACGTTAATGCAGTTACATGTGATGGGAGATGCACACATACATATGTGTGTGTACAGGGAAGGCCAAAGAACAACCTCATGTGTCCTTCCTTCCTTGGGTGGTTTTCATCTTGCTTTTGAGACAGGCTCTCTTACTAAACTGAAACTATTCATATTGCTTAAGCTGGCAGCCAATACGCTTCAAAGATCTTTCCTTCTCTTTCTCCCTAAGTACGGGATTATAAACTCATTCCGTGGCCAGCTTTCTTTAAAAAAAATAATAAATGTGGGTTGTGGAGATTGAATTCAGGTCTTCATGTTTACAAGGAAGTAATTGATTAGGTGACCCATCTCCACAGCTCTCAAACAACAACATGGAGAAGAGTTTCAAGTGAATGCTGCAATAATCTGTGCAAAATGTTCATTACCTCAACAAAGATGAAGTTCTTTACTTGGCAGGATGGATCAAGATCTCTTTTATTGTTCTAACAGTGTGTAGACTTCATGAGTCAAAAACACCTCATTTTGTTGCTGGTGAAAAGAAAGATGTTATGTGATGTTATTAGCCCATAGATGGAGGAATAAACAAAAGGACATTTGGAGATAATTGGTTGTGGTTTTCTGAATCAGACTTATCTTAAAGATTACTAGGTTAATTTAACAAAGACAGCAGCAGACATAATTATTTCCAATCTATTTTGTCCCGCAGCAGTAGACCCATTTCTCCCAGTCTTCTAACCTGCATGTACCTGCCTTGTATGTTGAATTCCTTTCTTAGTTAAAATAAAACTATTTTGAGGATTCCCATTTCATGGTAGCAAGAATTACTACTTACAAATTATGGGATATGATCAGAGACCTCAAGTGACCAAATCCTACTTTCACAAAACTCAAATTTTACCTCTGTGACTGGTGCTCTTCATTCCAAAACAACTCTGCTTCTTGATCTTGTATTTAGAACCAGATTCTGCACATAATCTCTACAAATATTACTTCATTTAATGTTAACAATGGTCCTGAAGGACAAACAATGGTATTTGTCTTGCTTTAGAAATGATAACACCAAGGCTTACAGATTCTGAACAAGTTGGTCAAAGCAATATAACACAACCATCTCTTCTGGAGTCCTTCCTTTTTTGTTTGTTTATTTATATTAGTAATTCATTTACTAAGATATTTATCTAATACTTACATGTATTTTTAGATTATTAATTATTTTCTTTATTTTTGTCCCAAATGTTGCTCCCCTCCCAGTCCCCCTCAAATAATTCTTCCTCCCATCACCCCTCTCCTCCACCTCTGAGAAGGAGCCCATCACCCAGTATCCCCCATCACTATATATCAAGTTTCTACAGTAATGAGGCCAGATAAGTCAGTCCTCTGCTACATCTATGCCGGAGACCTCAGACCAGCCCATCTATCCTCTTTGGTTGGTGGCTTAGTCTCTGGGAGCTCCCAGGGGTCCAGGTTAGCTGACACTGCTGTCTTCCTATGGGGTCGCCATCCTCTTCAGCTCCTTCAGGTCTTCCCCTAACTTCCACAGAGGTCCCTGACCTCAGTCCAATGCTTGGCTGTGAGTCTATCTGTCTCAGTCGGCTGCTGGGAGATCTTATCAGAGGACAGACATGCCAGGCTCCTGTCTGCAAGCACAACACAGCATCAAAAATAGTGCCAGGATTTGGTGCCCACCTATGGGATGGATCCCAAGTTGGGCCAGTCACTGGTTGTCCATTTGTTCAGTTTCTGCTCCATTTTTGTCCCTACATTTCTTTTAGACAGGAACAATATGGGGTCAAAAAATTTGAAAGTTGATTGGTGTCCCCATTCCTCCACTGGAGGCCCAGTGTAACTACTGGAGGTAGTCTCTTCAGGTTCTACATCCCCACTGTTGGGCCTAAATTTAGGCTAAAGTCACCCACATTGAGTCCTGGGAGCCTCACCCTTCCCAAGTCTCTGGGACTTTCTAGAGGTTACCCCACTCCACCCGAGCAGCTGCATATTTCCATTCATTCTCTGGTCCTGTGGGTTTCTCTCCTGTCTCTCCCATACCTGATTCTGTCCCCCTTTTCCTCTCCCCTTCCCCTCTCCCACCCAGGGCCCTCCCTCCTTCCCTCTGCCTCTCATAATTATTTTGTTCCACTTCTAAGTTGAATTGAAACATCCTCACTTGGACCTCCCTTCTTGTTTAACTTCTTAGGGTCTATGTGATGTATCATAGGTATTCTATACTTTTTGGCTAATACCCACTTATCAGTGAGTACATACCATACATGTCCTTTGGGGTCTGGGTTACCTCACTCAGGGTGATAGTTTCTAGTTTTATCCACTTGCCTGGTTGGAGGATACCCAGGGGAGGGCTCCACCCTCTCAAAGGAGAAGGGAAAGAGGTGGGGAGAGCAACTATGGGGGAGGGATCTTGAGAGGGAGCAGTAATCAGGATGTAAACTGAATAAATAAATTAATGGAAAAATTAAAAATAAAAACTAACATTAATGTTAAAATTGATATGCATGAGTCATTCTTTTAAAATTGAGCTTTTCATTAATGCCAGGCTTCATCAATGCTATGAACTGTGTTAATTCTAATCACCTTATTATAGCTTTTTGTATATTGACCACATGTCCCAATCAAGCAAAACAAAACAAAACAAAACAAGAAATCCAGGAATGTATCAATGGTTATAATAAAAAGAACAAATTCAAAGACTGTGTGCTTTGCATAGAACTTACTTTAACTCTGATTTGCAATAGCCATATGTGATGGGGGTGCCAAGACTAAATATTATTTCAGGGTGCATCTGTAAGTGTTGTTCAGATACTGTCAGTATTCAAATCTGTGGGTTCCACAGAGTAGATTGGCCTCCCTCTGTGTGGTGACTATAATCTGATCTATTCAGGGCTCGATAGGAAAAAAAAAATCACGAAAGAGGTTATTTACCATTTGTTGCTTTGCTACCTTTGTCCCTGTGTGAGTTGGACTACTACTTTCCATTTGTCCAAAGACTGGAGTTTATATGATTGGTTTGCTTGCTCCACAAGTTACCAGCTTACAATAAGAAGACGAACGTATCTCTTATGCCTATAATCAAATGAGCCAATTCCTCATGACAAGTATCTTCATGTGGTAAGAACCTATTTAGTTGTTTCTCTAGGGAACTCTGACTCTCTGCCAAGTACAGATTCTATATGAAGTAAAGGAATAGAACCAGGCCTATAGATCTCTATAATCATCAGTGGTAACTGTTTAGAATTACTGTGTGTTATATAGCTGAATCTAAAGAAATAAAGCATATCCCTAGAAGTTCCTAGTCTTGAAGAAACTTAATAACCAAGGGGGTACTCTCACCTGTTTAGGGGAAAAGGGAAGTGGGGAGAGAGGACATCTTGTGGAAGGGATTGACCGGGAGGGGGACAGTGAGTGGGATGTAAAGGGAATAAGTAAAAAATAAAAAAAAAATGAAAAAAATCTCTACACTAAAACATGGATATAGATGTTAATGGAAGCAATATTCATAATAGCCTCAAAGTATAAGCAGCCTACATATCTATCCACTAATGAAGTGGTTACCCACACAATAATACAAACCCAGAATACAGACAAGGAACTTATACATGTTAAGTCATGGATGCAACTTATGGATGGAAAAGGCCAATCGTGACACCATTTGCTTGTATGGATTGTTCAGCATAGAAAAGGGAAGCTCAACATAGTTGACTAAAACTCCAGCAAATGACTATTAACAGGTGCAAATGCTTGATACTTTTGTTTGTTTGGTTTCGTGGAATGGGGTGACGTGTTATCAGATCAGATGATGGTGATGATTGTACAATGATGCAAAGATATTATGAAGCTGTACACTCTGCAGACACCAGTGCTGCAAGAGGAACATATTGTGTGCCGGATGCTGAAAGTCAGGTAGTTTTTCAGAATAGGTACACTATATCCCAGACACAGGAAATGTTCCATCCATGCACTCCTAGAAAACCATTGAATAATGTAGAAACCAATTTGGTCCTCACGTGGCTGCCTAGAAGGGGAGAGAGGAGCTTGACAAGGTAGAAAGGGCCCTCCCAAACACAATCGCTGCTTTAATTTTTCCCTGTGATGTAAAATTTGCACCTTTGATACCCAAAACATCCAGGTTCTTTCATGTCAGAGCTGCAGGTCCTGCTGCACTTGTCACAAGTTTATTTTGAAACATGAAGTGAGCAGTGACTCAGCTGTTTTGATAGCAGCCGAAGCTATCTAAGGCTGAGGCTTATAGAAAACTCCTGACTGCTGCCTGAATGGCAATAGGAATTTCAAGAGGAAAACAGAGACATGTGAGGATGAAGGTTGTATCTTCTAGGAGCAGAATACTCGTTCAGTTATTAGGACTGACAGCATTCCCAAGCTTACCCATCAGCCACTAAATGATTTCCAGGCTATGGTGTTTTCTTGAGCATCTTTCCATTCATGAACATGGTCTTCTTACTTTAAGGATGGGGATGAAGTTTCTTTTGTGTGTGCGTGCATGTGTGCATGCGTGCGTGTGTGTGTGGGGGCGGGGGGGTAGGCTTTAGAGTAAGGATTTATCGGAAAAGTGAGATGTAATGCTCTAGGACCTGGAAACCTTCCTGTTTCCCCTCTTTCCATTATAGTGCAACAAATACTCCACTCCTCTGTTCCTCTGTTCATCCACTGGATTTTGAGCTCCTGGGAAATCAGCAATCCTGCCTTTTAGAGCAAAAATAATTACCATAAATGTTTAAATCCTATTAAGAAAAAATAGGCTATGCTATGAAAGGGTTAGTGCCTTGCTAATCATTTTACCTGTGCAAAAGGGCACCTATAACAACAGAACCTAATGGCCATTGTATTTTCCTATTTGTTGCAGAAGGAGAGCTTTCTTTGGAGCTATTGGTAGTTTGCATTTAAGATAGAGGTCAGGTGGGGTAGGGAGCAGAGACATCCTTGTAGAAACAGGGTGGGTAGGGAGGAAGTATGGGATGTAGAACAGTTGAGGGTTCACGGGGGTAATAAAATCTGGAGTGTAAAAATATAAAAATGTATTCAGAATTAAATGCAACAAAATAATTTGTTTATAACTACCCAAAAAATTAAGATAGGGTATTGGAAAGTAAAATGAAAGAAAGGAACAGTTCCAATGTCTTAGAAGACCTTGGTGTTTCCTTTTTTAGATCTCTTCTCCATAGTATGACAAATAGTCACACTCAGTAATAAATGTACAGCAGAAGAAAAAAAAAAGAAAAAAAATGAATGGCTTAATGACTCACTCCCTCTCTGGTATTTAAATCCTTTTTATTTTTAAACAAGCAAGCAGAAGGCTTCCAGGCTCTCGTTGACCTCTTTTCGTTCTCCACCCTCTTTCTTATAAACTTTTTAAAACACCATTCATGCTGCAGCATTTCCATTCCCATCTCTCCAGCATCTCAGCAAAACGCTTCTCTCTCCAGGCTTCTGAATACAACTGTCATCTTCAGAGCTCTGATTGTTTCACTTCCCAGCACCTATTTTTACTGTATCCCATTCCTTCCTCTTCAAGCCTGTCCTTTCAAAACATTCCTGGCTTTCTTGATGCATCTCTTACCACCTGTGCAAGGTTGTCTTCCCAGTACTAAGCGATGAAGAAGCCAACACCTGGGATTATTTCTTGTATGCCCACAGCTTCAGTTACCTTCTGCATCTCAGTGGGTGTTGTTCCATGACAGACTTATCTTTTATGGCTTTGAGTCAGCACAAGGAACTCAACTCATATCTCCGTATAGGTGATTGTCTCCCAGCCTCCTTCACCCTGTTTCTCAAATGTGTTTATTTCTAGCTTCTGCTTATATTACCCAAATGTAGACTTCCCACTTCATTTCATTTCTACTTTCATTGACATTTATTCTTTCCAAATTACAATGTCAACAGTCTTAAAAAACAAAAACACAAACACACAAGCAAACAGAAAACATCATGTTAGTCACCAACCCTCTTTTCCACCCTATAAACACATGTTCAAATTTTTTCATGGGTTTGCAGTGATTCTTAAAAAAATGTCCACATATGACACCTCCCTGATTCCCTTGCATGCTAGTCATTGTTTTGATTCTTTGAATACTTCATGTTGCCTTAATCAAGAGGGTATTGAGAAGGCCTGCAATCATTTTGGAGAACTCTTCTCCCTCATGTGTGTACCTCTCCTTCCACATAGGAATACTCCATAACCCTGCTCTGCAACAAATCACTAGAAAACAGAGGTTTGATAGGATACATACACAACTTAGTTAGCTTGTAGTTCCTACAGGTCAGGGCTTCTGAGTCAGCTTCTTAGTGTCTCACTAGACTGAAATCATGTGCAAACTCACCTGAAGCTTGAGACACTATTCCAGCTTCCATTGAGACGGTGGAAGAATTCATTTCCTGACGGTCTGGAGCTGAAGTGTTTCTTTCCTTTCCGGCTGCCATTAATAAGTGAAGAGATCAAGCAAAGTCATGCATCATGATGCATCTGTACAGCTGAAGAATAACCAGCAACAGAAACATCGAACTATTATGTACAGACATAATGACAAAATGAAACTCAAATGAACTACCACACATGAAAATTATAGACCAAATAATATGAACTTTGGCCTTTACATTGCAAGAGATGAAGTAATATCCTTTTCTCACTGCAAAGCTGATACAGTCCAGATAAAAGATAAATTAGCAGGAGAGAAGCCTTAACAAATAAAAAGTATTTGTTAAATTTGATGTAGTATGGGATACCCCAGTATTAGTAATCTGGAATGATTCGTGCTTTTCTGATGAGTTTGACAAAGTAGGCAGTCAAGAACTGTTACAGGACAGAGAGGGTATTATCTAGCTGTGATGATCTAGGGAAACCTCTAGGCATGTTGGGATTTTCTCAACATCTCTACTTCTCTGAGGGTCGGGGAGCTTCTTTCCTCTAGATAAGGAGATAAGGGCTGTTCCTCTGGAATGAGGATCTGACAACCCTCATAAGGGTCATCATGATAATCTAATGATGTGAGGAAAGCCAAGTTCTATGTGGTGAAGGGAAGATGAAAGTGATTTTCTTTCCCCTTCTGTTTTTTTTTTTTAATACCAACATGTCATATTATAGAACAGCATTTCTTAACCTTCCTAACACTGTAGCCCTTCAATAGAGATTCTTGTGTTGTGGTGACCACACAGTCATAAAATTATTTTTTGTTGCTACTTCTTAACTATAATTTTCCTACAGTCAGAAACTGTAATGTAAATATTTTTGGAGATAGAGGGTTCCCAAAGGGGTCAAGACCCAAATGTTGGGAATGACTATTGAAGAGTAATGTTTTTTGAACCCTGCCAGCATAAACTAGTAGAGAAGGTGATCTATGGTGTGGGGTAGCAGATCTGTGGTTACTAGAGATTGGGCAAGGAGAGGAAGTTTGAAAGGCCCTAAAGACTAGTATGAAGAATCTTTGAGAAGCAAGGGGAAAGAGTCAATGATCAAACTGTAAGCTTTAAATATTAATGGTTTATTGTATAGCAACCACAGGTCCGTGTAAAGCTACACCTGTAGAGGATACAGGCAGAGGAGCTACAACATCCCTTTCGTCCTTTAAATCACTGCCTTCTTTATCTTGACCTTGGCCAACACCTCTGAGCTCCTCTTTTAGTTTCTGCTTTCTCTCTGCTTTCTGGAAATAGCCATGGCTCTATGCTTCATCAGATAGCCAGTCTTCCTTTGACCCCAGCAGGAGCACTGTCAAGTGTAGACTCTGAGGACAATTTGGAGAATTGATGGATATATTTCAAATGTATATGGTAAAACTTTCACCTCAATCAATTTATCTTTACATAAAGGCCTTAAAACCCAATAGCACTTTGAACCCAAAGTAGAGTATACTACAAAGTTTTGCTAAGGTAGCCATAGAGTAAAGGTCAAATTATAAAATTAATTTGATAATCATTAAAAATATATTCAAAGTATAGTCAGAACATCAAAGCATATTCATAACAGACTAATATTTTAATTACAGAGACCAAATGACCGAATTTAACAGTACTAAATAGTGAGGTCATTTCCTTAGTTCAAATGCTCCATGTTTTGTTTTTCTTGTTTTTTTTTTTTTTTTTTTTTTTTTTTTTTGCCAAGACTTTGTTCCATGTTACAGGTAAAAGCATACATGTGCTTTACAGACACCATGGTATAGTTTCCGGTTAGAGGTATCTCAGTAGAGAAAATTTCATGCAATTCTCCAATGTGCACAGAATGATTCCCAATACCTAACACTTATTAAATCATAGCTATACCCACACTCTACCCCAAGTACTACAATTAGAGTGTGATTTCACTCCCCAAATCCAAAGGAAAAATACCTGCATTGAAGAAAACTCCAGTTACTGTCAACCACACAAATGAAAGTACTTGAAAGACCGCAGCATGCATACAATTAGCTAATAAACTTCAAGTCGATAATTATCTGAAATTAGGAAGGCGACAAAGAAAGAGAGAAGGGAGACTACTGCATAGCAACTCCACCTTCTCCCTAAAAGCATGCACCCCAGCGGTGGCAGTCACAACATGTTTGGGAAAACATTATTGGTCTTGGTGGAGGTAACAGTTATAGCGTGGCTTTCAGGAAGAGGGGAGTTTGAGAGTAGAGTCCTAAGAACATTGTGGTAATTGTGTTCAACACCAGGCGAAAGACGTAAAGCAGCAAGGTGTTGAAAAATAATATGTTTTAATGGAAAGGAACATAAAACAAGTCACAATGGTGCCCTTTAAATGCATTCACGAAAGCTGTTAATTTTGAAAAGGTAAAGTGGACTGCTCATAACATTCAGAAGTAGAGAATGGTAAGAGGGACTATTTTTGGATAACAGAAAGTGCGGTACTAAATCTTAAAGTCACGGCTACTTAAATTCTTGCCATCTTCCAATTTTAGTTCCGTGACCTAGAAAGCATTAGCAACTCGGCACCCATGAGAGGTCTTCTGACAGATCAAGTCTGTAAGTGCACATTTGGACTCCTTCATAAGAATAATGAACTCCTATAACTTAAAGGTACCAAACACTGGCAGATAAAAAATATTCAAAACACGAAATGAAATGGATTCAATGATAAAACCTATAGAAGCTCTGAAGTAAATATTCTCTATGGATAATCTAATAGCATTGATTTTTCATACAAATGATTGAAAATAAGCATCAGAAGAAGATATAAGCTGTGCTCAAAAGCTCACACAGAGGAAAACTTCTACATCCGTGCCTTCTTTGTTTGTTTGTTTGTTTGTTTGTTTGTTTGTTTTTGAGATTGTAATTTAATTACAACATTCCTGCTAGGCATGGTAGTAGATGTTTTTAACCACGGAACTTATGAGGCAGAGGCAGACAGATCTCTTGAGTTCAAGGCCAGTATGGTCTATAAAATAAGTTCCAGGACACCCATGGCTTTATAGAGAGACCCTGCCTCAAAAAGAAAGAAAAAGAAACAAATTAGCATATTTCTCCCTTCCCCTTCCTCCTTTCCCACTGTCCTTCGAATGCATGGACTCTTTTTTCATTAATTGTTATTGTAAACATGCATGCATTTGTGTATACATATATATTTCAAAAAGTAACCTGTTGAGTTTGTATAATGTTAATAGTATGCGTGCCTTCAGAGCTATTTAGTACTAAACAACCACTTGGTTTGCTCTTCTCTGGGAGGACCGCCTCTCCTGCTCCCAGTTGTACTCAGTTTCCTGTAGTTCTTTATGTATAGTCAAAGCCTTGTGGACTTTTCCTGTCAAGTTTGTCATCATGCCTATTGGTTTCAACCTTGTTCAGTTCATGCTTCGATAGTCATATTGGTGATGCTCTATGGGTGTAGCTGCTGGTGTTACTAGGTGATGGATCTCACACCAACTCCCTGACCCTATGGCTCTTACAGTCTTTCTGGCCTGCTTCTACAATGTTCTCTGAGCATTAAGTGCATGCGTTGCTTTGTAGTTATATCCATTAGGATGGGGCTCCAATGCTCTGCGTTTTGATTGGCTGGTTTTTTTGGTTGATTGGTTGGTTTGGGGTTTGGGGTTTGGGGTTTAGGATTCGGGTTTTTTTTTTTTTTTTGGTTTTTGTTTTCATTTTGTTTTGTTTTTATGGTTCTGGGTTTTTTTGTTTTTTGTTTTTGGGTGTTTGTTTGTTTGTTTGTTTGTCTCCATCTGTTGCATAAAGAAATTGAAGAGGGATTAAAAACTGCACTTATTTGTGGATACAAGGACAAGTGTTTATAGGTTAGTGATATAGTTAGGGATTATGCTAGTTTGATAAATTGACGATTGTAAATTCTTCTCCAAATAACCACCATTTCACTAGCACTGAGTAGTTTAGCTAGGTTTCCAGTACCAGACACGGTATCCCTTTTGTCGAGAAGGGATTAAATCCAATTAGAGACATTGGTTATGACAACGTACGTGTGCCCCTGCTGTACCAGTAGGATTATTGTGCCATGCTGTTCATTGATGTGGCTCATAGGCATCATAGATGGATATAACTATTGGTTGCTTCGCTCCTTTAGAAGCTTATGTGGCACCTTCTGGTACCATTAATGTCATTCTTCAGGGATGGGGGCATCTTAAAAACATTTGTGGTGTGTCATATATGTGAGTGTGTTTTCTGCCATAGTGCATAAATGGAGGTCAGAGGACAGCTTGTGAGTGTCAGTTCTCCCTTCCTACCATGTGTGTCCTGGGGATCAAATTCAGGTTTTCAGCCTTGGCAGTAAGCACTTTTATCTACTGTGCCATCTCACTGTCCCTCAATTACAATTAATTTTTAGAATTATTTGACTAAGTGGAAAACAAGCCTCTTTTCATAAGTGGTGTTGAACAAACATATAAGTGAGCACCTTACCCTTAGAAAACTATTATTTAATTGTACAGCTAATAAACAATATAGCTATCTATTATATGCAAGGCATTTTATATTAGTATGCATATGTTGGTGAATGCCCTGGTTCACTTCCAAGTCCTGTAATAAAACATCATTGCTAAATCATTGGTTTGGCTTACCTGTTTAATAACTAGTAAATGGGGATTAATTTCATTCACTGAGTCTGGATATCCCATCTTCTCAGAACCTTTTATTGAAACGACGGTCTTTTGTTCAATGCAAGTTCTTGGGTCAATTATAAAAGAAAGTCAGGGCAAGACCTCACATAGAACCCTGGAGGCAGAAAGTGAAGCACAGGTCATGGAGGGATGCAGCCTACTAACTTGCTCCCCATGACTTCCTCACCTTGCTTGTTTATACAAGCAACCCAGGCCTCCATTCCCATGGTGGTAGGGGCCCTGCCCACCATGGGCTGAGCCTTCCCACATAAATCACTAAATCATAAAATGTTTCACAGAGTTGTTTACTGCCCATCTGGTGTGGACAATTTCTCAGTTTACTTTCTCTCTTCCTATATGAGATGCGTGTGTGTCAAATGTTGTAAGTTCATAATCAATGGAAGGTTTTGTTTTTCCCTCTGAGCTCAGAAATCATTGAAGGGTAATAATTCTTCAAAACAGTGCTAGCACATTACATAAGCTGTATCACAATGAAACTCAGCAATTAAAAAAAAAAACTCTATGGGCTGAGAGATGGCTCAGTGGTTAAGAGCACTGACTGCTCTTCCAGAGGTTCTGCGTTCAATTCCCAGGAATCACATGGTGGCTCACAACCATCTGTAATGGGACCCAATGCCCTCTTGTGATGTGTCTGAAGAGAGTGACTGTGTACTTACACACACACACACACACACACACACTATATATATATATATATATATATATATATATTCACACACACACACACACACACAAAGCTAAAAAATAGAGAAAAAAAGAAAAAGAAAAAACTCTACCAAAAAAAAAAAAAAAAAAGACTACATTGAAATTATCAATTGGGAGTAATTTCAGCACTGACTCCTAATAGTTTATGTCTTCTTTGCAGCAAAAGCTTAGAAATTCTTTATTTTAACATAAGTAGGTTCAAATGTTCTTATCTGTCCAACATTTAAAATAAAATCATATGAATTTTGATTCATTTAAGAAGTTTGACTTATTGGTCAGTTGGATCCCACAAACCTCCAGAACTTGATGTCAAGACTCTATTGCTGAACACATCACATACTTCAGCCATAAAACATGGAGCAAACAAGTTTGCCTTGGCCTTGAAGCTTCATCTCTGTTGGTACCTTCCATAGTGTTGGAAGGTACTATGCACACTGCCAGAAGAGGGAAGTAGTCATTACCCTCACCCAGCTCTGAATGCTGTGAGCTTCAATTATGATTTTCCTGGCGAGCTGTGTCTACAGGCACAACTGGGTTTAGGGCCTATTTCACTGGACAGAACTCGTGCTTGGCGCCCTTCTCACAGCCCCAAACCCTATGACTCACGGGTCATAGGATCTAGGAGAGAATATACTTTTACTACTTTGATAAATGGATATAGTGTTAAACAAATCTGATTGACTTATTGCCACAGCCATAGATCAGTATATCTCTCAACCCTCATCAGAAAAATGCCTTTTATTTTTTTAGAGTATAATTAAAATGCTTCTCCCTTCCTTTTCCTCAGTCAACATACTTCCATATACCTCTCCTTGCTCTTCTTTTAAATTTATGGCCTCCTTTCTCATTAATGGTTGTTGCATGCACATACATGTATGTATGTATGTATGTACATACATATTCCCAAATATAACCTGTGCAGTCTGTATAATTTTGCTTATATATATACTTTGACATGTTGTACATATATGTATATATTTTTCATTCATATATATATATGTATATATGTGTGTGTGTATGTGTGTGTGTGTGTGTGTGTGTGTGTATGTAGTGTTTTTATGGCCCTTTGATGAGGCTTAGTATAAAGACAAATATCTATAGGGTGTAGTTAGGAATTATACTGACTTAATAAAGTGGTGATTGTATGTTCTCCTACATGATCAATGACATCACTACCCTGGGTTCTTGGCTAGGTTTCCAATATCAGGAATGATTTCCCTCTTGTTGAGTGGCTCATAAGTCCAATTGGAGAGCTTCTGGCTACTGCGAAGGTATGTGTGCAACTGCTGCACACTTAACCATGCCATGCTAGTCATTGTCGTTGTCCATGTGCATCATAACTGGGTAGAGCTGTTGCTTACGTCTTTCCATTAGAAGCCTGTACTTTCTGGTACCATAAAGCTAATTCTCAGGGAAGGGGCTTTCAGATCAGTTACTGCTCAGGGGTCTGCATGCCCTGTATCTGAAGGACATGATGCTGTCATCAATAGGAACGTACCTCATGCCTATGGTGAACAACCTAGAATAATAGCAATAATCTGTATGCTCTTGGATAACTCTGACCAGAAATTCAAAAGACAGCTTCTCATGCGTAGTGTTGGGGACTTTGTTATGAGATCTCTGGTTCTTGGAGGGAGAATTGTCACCCAGATGAAAAATATTTATTTAAATTATATGTGTGCATTTATGCATGGAATTGTGTGAACTGCAGGGTTTGTTTTTAGGTAAATATTTAATAATATGATTCCTTTGACTGCCTTAGACATCCTTATTATTATTTACCCTCTTCTCACCTTCTGCGTTCATCTCCCCCTTCCTAACTTGCACTCCCTCTTTTCTCAACTCCCCAGTCACGTCACATGTACCATGCTACTCTCCTTGCCATTGGCCCCAGCCCTCCTACCTCAGCAATGGTCTCTTTCTACTTTCCTGTTCTCTGCTGTTCCTCTAGGATATGGACTCAAATGTGAAGATTTGGAGCTAGGTGCTTAGGATGACCAAGAACATGCCATGTTTGTCTTTCTGGGTCTGGGTTGCTTCACTTGCTATGATCTTTTCAGGTTCTGTCCATTTGCCTGAAAGTTCATGATTTCATTTTTTCTTTACAGCTGAATAGTATTGCATAGTGCACATGGTCCACATTTTTACTACCCATTCATTAGTTGAAGAACATTTAGGGTGTTTCTATTTCTTACTATTATGTATAGAGCAGAGTGTCTGTGGAGTAGGCTGTAGAGTTATTTGGCCATATGCCAATGAGCCACATAGCTAAACATATGGTAGATTTATTTTTAGTTTTTTGAGAATTCTCCACACTAGTTTCCAAAGTAATTGTACCACTTTACAATCCCACCAGCAATAAATTAGGCTTCTATTTTTCCTGCACCCTTCCAGCATATGTTGCCAATTGTTTGGCTGATCTTCGCCATTCTGACTGTAAATGATGATGTCTCAAAAGCTGTTGGATTTGCATCTCTATAATCATTAGGAGAGATGAGCACTTTTGTCTTCTATGTGTTAGCCACTTCTTTTTTCTTTTGAGAACTCTCTGTTTAGGTCACAAGGCCATTTTTAGAGTGAATCATTTTATTTAAAATTTGTGAGGTTCTTTATATATTCTGTATATTAATCCTCTGTCAGATGTACAATTGGCAAAGGCACCTTGTGAGCTTCCTCTTTGGACAATTGATTCTTTCTTTAGCTGTGTGGAAGCTTTTGGGGGTTACTTGTCAATTGTCCTCAATTTGGGGGTAAAACAGAGTCATATTTAGAAGGTCCTCTTCTACACTTGTATGTTATATGCTATTACCATTGTGGGTTTTTTTTTTTTTGAGCAGTCCAGTGTTTAAGGTTTCATTTTATGTACTTAAAGTCAGCTTTTGTGCAAGGTGACAGATATGGTTCTAATTTCATTCACTGGCACATAGACATCCAGTTTTCCTATCATCATTTGTTGGAGATGCTTTCTTTTCTCTTAGTTTTAGCATCCTTGTCAAATGTTAAATGACATCTATTCACATTTGGGTTCTTTAATTTTGTTCCATTGATCTGCATGTCTGCTTTTGTGCCCATAAAAAAACTTCTTTTATCACTATGGCTCTGTAATATTTTCAGGTCTGGAATGGTAACCTCTCTGGAATTGTACTTTTTGCTTACAATTGTTTTGGTTCTCTGTGCTGGATGATTTTATGTCAATTTGACATAAGCTGAAGTCACCTGAGAGGAAGGAATCTCAAGAAAATGCCTAAATAAAATAAGGCTGTAGGCTAGCTTATAGGATATTATCAATTAATGATTGATGGGGGAGGGCCCAGCCCGTTGTGATTTGTACTATCCTAGGTTGGTGGCCCTAGGTTTTATGGAAAATTTTACACTGAGTAAGCCATAAGAAGCAAACTAATAAGCTAGGCACCATCCCTCTGCCTCCAGTTTCCTACACTATTTGACTTCCTGTCCTGACTTCCTTTGATGATGAACAGAGACATTCAAGTGTAAACCAAATAACCCTTTCCTCCCCGACTTGCTTTTGGTCATGATGTTTCATTGCAGCAATGGAGACTCGAAGACTGTATCTGAGATATTTTGTGGTTCTATGTGGATTTTAGGATACGTTTTTTTCTTCTATTTCTGAGGAGAATGGAATAAGGATATTGTCTGAGATTGCATAGAATTTATAAATAGATTTTTGTAAAATGGTCATTACCTCAATATTAATTCACCAATCCATGAGCATGAGGTGTCTTTCCATTTTCTCGGGTAGTCCCTATTTCTTTGGGGTTTATGTTGTTATTGTAGAAGTTCTTCACTTCGTTAATTAGGTTTATTCTTAGAAAATTTATTTTCTCTGAGGCTATTGTGAATGGGATGATTTGTTGTTGGTATATAGGAAAGATACTTATTTGTGCAAGTTAATCCTATATCCTGCCACATTGTTGAATTTATCAGTTCTAGAAGCTTTCTAGTAGGATTTGGAGATTTCTAAAATATAGTAACATGTCATCTGCAAATAGGAATAGTTTGATTTCCTCCTTTTCTGTTTATATCCCTTTAATTTCCTTCTCTTTTCTTATTGTTTCAGCAAGGACTTCCGCCACAATATTTAGAAGGAGTAGGAATAATGGACATTCCTGTCTCATTCCTTACTTTAGTGGAATTGCTTTAAGTTTTAGAGAAGCTTGTTTTTGTAGTAGATGGTAATTAACACAGAGACTCACAACTGGCCAATGTGCAGAGAATAAGAGACTGCAGAGTATTTAGCTCAAAATAGGACATTTACACTCTATCCCCTCCTCCTACGGCTCAGGAATCATTGTAGAAGAGACAGTAGAAAGAGCGAAGAGGTGGTGGGTGATGACAAGTAAATAGTGTTCTCAGGACCTAAGAAGACAGGTGAATAAGAACCCACAGTGTGGGGGGGGGGGAGGAGGAGGAGAAGGAGGCAGAGGAAGAGGAAGAGGAGGAGGAGGAAGAGGAGGAGGAGGAGGAGGAGGAAGAGGAGGAGGAGGAAGAGGAGGAAGAGGAGGAGGAGGAGGAGGAAAGGGCAGAGAAGAGAAGAGGAAGAAAAGGAGAAGAAAGATGTATGAGATTTGTATAAGATCAAGCCACACAAAATCCTGGCAGTCACAATGTTTCACCCCTAGCTGAGAAGCTATTAGGAATTGATTACTACTTTGAGTAGGAGGGTCAGTTTTTTATCAGGGATAGATTCCCTGAGAAGCAGCCCACGTTCCAGCAAATGATCCTCTACCAATACCAATAGCAGCATCCCTAAGTGGACTCAGTGGTGGTGGTCTAACAGAAAAGAATATATGAAGTTAGGAGAAACTTATGGTCAAGAGACTTGGAGAAGAATTAGGGCAGAGGGAATGGGGAATGGTATTAAATCAAAGCATGTATGTGTGTGGCAAATTCTCAAACATTGATAAAATAAAAGGCAAAGAACCAACCTCTAAACTAAAATGACCACAAAAGAAAATTAGGTTGATGAAAAAAATCCTTGGTTCAACACATCTAATTCATCAACATTACAAACTCATTTAAAGTAAGAGATAATAATATTTTTCCTTTTTTATTAGGTATTTTTTTCATTTAAATTTCCAGTGCTATCCCAAAAGTCCCCCATACCCTCCCACCCCACTCCCCTACCCACCCACTCTCACTTCTTGGCCCTGGCGTTCCCCTATACTGAGGCGATAATATTTTTAAGGTAGTAAGATCTGCCCCTATTAACATCTCTAAGGAATAGCCAAACTCACATCCTTTCTATGTTGCTTGCTTGTTTTTTACTGATCCATTAGAAGGAAAGGCATATCATTTCTACTGATGGAGTTTGTAACCATCCTTAAAAGTTTTCCTGAGATTATTGACAGTGTCAGCTAGAGAATTCCTCAAATGATGGAAACCTAAATATAGGTGCAGATTTCTTTGGTTGAAAGAAGCAGGTGGAAAGGAAGATTGTGGATCACATCAAAATCCTGCTCTTTGCTCTGGCATCACTAGCATTACAAAAACCATTCCCAGTGCTAAAAGAAATGTAGAGGAAAGCTGTTAATAGAACAGGAAATCCAGGGACATTCTTACAGGAGATCAGAAGGAGATGTTCAGTCAAAGGGCAGTACAAAAGTATCAGAGGCCCAATGGACTCATGTCATGGTATTAACTGCAGGTTTAAAATCATGGACCTAGGCAATAGGCCAGCGTGTTGGGAAAAACAAACAGAGCTCTGCAAGCCAGCCGTGTTTGCAAAACAAGACTTGGAACTGACTCAGAGTATCGCAACCTGGGCTTTGTGGTGGTCTTTAGGGTTTTCTCTCTGCCACATTTGCCTACTGGTGAGTCTTTGACAACTAGATAATTTATAGAAAAACAGTGATAGCTCATTGTCGTTTTATATATCTTAGTTTTCAAAAAAAAAGTGCATTGATTTTGAGTTTGCACTCTTTCTAGAAGACCTCCTCCTTAATTTGATTTCGTTGCTGTGCCATCCTTGGACAGGTACCACCCTCTAACACTATTTCATGCTCTTGGTTCCACTCTTCTCTAATTTTGATTTATTTCATTATTTTGTTAGAAAAATTCTTCCCTTAATTTTGTTATTATTGTGTTAATAACAAATCCAATATTTTTTTAGCTACTCTTTGTAACTATTAACTATAAATACAGAGCCTGGCAGTATCTTCGAGTCCCTTCTGCCATATTTGACTGATACTCCATGCCTGTTGTTTGGGAACCCCTCAATTCCCTGTGTACTGAGTCCTTAGTAATTACCATTTTACTCTGATTCTCTGAATAAGATGGTCTTAAATATCTCTCATAAATAGTATAATGCAGAATTATCCTTTCTGTGACTGGCTTATTTAAGTTAACATAATGGTCTCAGGGCTTATCCAGGCTGATATATAAGGAGTATTTCCTTCTTTATTTCCCGAAGCTGAGCAGCACTGTATTATATATTTAGATCACATACTCTCCATCCATTCATCTGTTGAAGGACATTTAGGTTGTTTACACACTCTAGCTATGGTGAATAATGCCACAATGAAAATAAGAGTTATTTCAGTTCTTCTGGATAAATGCCCAGAAGAGCTGTTGGAATCCATGGTAGCTGTAGTTTTAATTTTTTAGGAACCTCCACAATAACTTTTATAGCATTCCACCAGCAGTGTGCAAAGGTCCAAATTTATCCAAACACCACTAGCATTTCTTTGTATTGTTAGAATTACTGTGTTTGGTTGGTTGGTTTAGTAGAAACAAGCCTTAGAGATAACAGGTTGTGTTGCCACTTTAATTTGCCCAAACTTAATTAGTTATACACGGGATTTTTTTCAATATACCTTTGGGCCATTTGCATGTTTTCTTTACTTAAAGTGTTCGCTCCTGCCCTTAGACCATTAGAGGCACCAGATTTCAAAATATATAGTGACATTTAACTAAGACAGCATTATGCAGAGCACTGACATAGAGGCAAGGAGAGAACAGGCAACTGAGAAACCAGAAAACTCATACATATGTGTAGTTAACTGAATCTTTGACAAATTGCCAAGATGGTATGGAGAAGCAATGGTTGATCCCTTTACAAGTGATCAAAATGCAGATACAAGACAATGACATTAAACCCTCAACTTAAATCATCTAAAAATAATTCCTAATGACTCATTATTATATCTATAGATCAGTGCATCACAAAACCCTCATCTTCTTTTTACAGTAGATACTACTTAGCACAGAGATCCACAACTTTTGAAAAGGCAGGGAATAAGAAGCTGTAAAATATTCAGGCGTAAACAGAATATATATACTCTACCTCTCTCCCAGGGTTCTGGGATCTTTTGAAAAGAGGGTTCAGAAAGAGTATAAGAGCCAGAGGTGGTGGACTGCTGCATGCTGGATTCCTGCAAGGAAACATTATCCAATGGACAGAGCAAGGAAGCATGCATATAGGGGAACATATTCTGACCCCATGTACAAAACTCAATTGAGCCCAAACCAGACAAGTCCCAAAATGGTGAGGAAAGTTAGCCACACAATCCCACCCTTCCCCATGGAGTAAATAGCAATTGATATCTACTGGAGGAGGAAGAGGCAGTTTTCTCTAAATATGTATCCATCGATACGTGCCATGCTCCAGTGGAAGGCCATACATCCACAACAACATCATAAATTTGGTCTTAATGGGTCTTAAAAACATTGTCCTGATGTTTCCTTGTATGCCAAGAATGATTTCTTTGTCCTC
This sequence comes from Mus musculus, assembly GCF_000001635.26. NCBI lineage: Eukaryota > Metazoa > Chordata > Mammalia > Rodentia > Muridae > Mus > Mus musculus. The sequence goes on from NC_000079.6 coordinate 116,779,844, forward strand.
CAAAGTAATTTTCTTTCCTATAGTGGTTTTCATCTCTGACTTCAGGACAGAGTTCCTAAAATTTAGTATAATGCTGACTGGAAGCCCTAAGTGCTTAGCAGGACTATGCCAGTGGTCAACATCACAGAGGGATTCAGTGGGATATGGCCATATCAATAAGGAACCTTAAAATTATTGATAATAATTGGTTTTCTCCCTCTGGAATTACTTCATTTGTTTAGAATATTGTCTCCCAGACATCTACCTTGTATAGATCAGTCACAAAATTCTTCAAAGAGGTAGGTGTTGCAGGAGAGTCTCCTTTTGGTTCATGAAAGTTAGTTTACAACTTGCCCCGATTGTCAAGTAGTTCCCCTGCATCAGAGTCTACAGAATCCCCAGTGTTCTGCGTGGCGAAGAAAGAGACACCTGGATATGTGGCAAGGAACCTTTGCCAATCTCTAGAGAAATTTCCCAAACTCTGACAGTGTTCTACCTCCTGCTTCAGTTCTAGTTAAATTACTAAGCCTTTCTCTGGGTCCGTGGTAAGGACCAGCTTCATTTTCTGTTTATCCTGCCCCTCCTTCAAAAACCTACATATGTTTAACATATCTGCTAAGCTTTCCTACAAACTGTGGGCATTTGTCACATTATTATAAGTTTAAGATTGGCAATAATGGAGCAAAGGAAAGGGAATATTTCTTTGGGATGACATTCCATTAACAAATTTATGCAGCTGAAAATAAAACATGAATCATACATGCATGATCTGAGTATAGGATCTAGATGTCATGGGAAACCAAACTATCAAATGATAAAAGTTACTCAGAGGAACTGGACTGAGCAAGATGGTTCAGTGGGAGCCAGCTATTTGAAATACACATGTGTTTATATACAACTATGTCAAAGGTTTTCAGAAGAGAGAATGTCTTGTGCCTTTAAGAGAAAAAGCCTTCCACATCCATGTTGACTTCCCAAATATGTCTCATTTCCTGAGCACTGAAGTAATCCTGAAATAATTTCATGAGAAAGTTAAGTTTGAGATTTGTAAGGTCAATTCTTTGAAAGCTAACAGGTGCAATAAGACCTCTGGTGCAGCATGAGATATATGATGATGTTGGAATAGTGCTTATTTGATTATGATTAAGACGAAATGGATGGCAGCTATACTCTAATCTTTTGTGCAGTGTTTCTTGTTTGCTTTGAGATATGGTCTCCCTATGTAGCCCAGGCTAATCTGCCTCTGGATACTGCATGCTGTGCTTAGAGTAATTTCTGTCAAACTTGGCCCTATTCTTGTTTTCCAGAACACCAAGACAGACTTACAGTTATATATATTCAAGTAGAAGAAATGGTAAACAATTATAGTATGTTTCTTCTTTGGGGATTTTTTTTTTTTTTTTACTTCGGAGGATACAGTCAAAAAAATTTTTATTTAGGTAAAAAAATGCATACTTTCTTTTTTTGTTCTGGCCCAACAGAAGCTTTTCTACTGAAATTACAATGATAATTCGAGCAGACACAGTGTAATCACTAAATTAGCATTTGGTGAGAACATAAGGATCAACAGCTCAGTCCCCAGGAAAAATAACCATCAGTTATTTAGGGCCCTGAGTGCAGGTGCTCTCATCTGAAAGGCAGCAGGTTCAGCAATTTAGCATCTCTCACCAGCACAGCAGGATGCTGATTAGTTGGAAACTGAAAAGGAGAAAGCCACCTACAGAATAATCAGTTCTATTTCTTTACTGGTGGGCAAGAAGGTGCCTGCTACCTACCTAACTTCCTGTGTGTGTGTGGGGGGGACCACATCATTCTCTGTTCTTTGTTCCTACCCCTGTCATATGATTCTTCACACAAGAAAAAGAGAGCTAGGCAATATCCTGCCTCCAGGGTGCAGGTTTGTGTTGGAGGAGGGGAGGGGCTCTTCATTATGTTCACCATCACTGCAAGAAAGGACATAGAAGAAACTTCAATGAAGTAGGTAGGGTTACTGCTGCACCCCAACTCTTCCTCATACTGGACTTCAGTCTGTTCAAAGGTCATGCTATTCAGACTCTTTTATAACTATGGCACATACCCAAGAAAAACAACTTAAGGGGAAAATTACTTATTCTGGTTCTTGGTTTCAGAGATCACACTCCAAGTTTGGTGGAATTCATTGCTTGGGACCTGAAGTATGCCAGACTGTCCTAGTGGGGAGGAGAGGTTGTGTGATGGGGGAGGCCAAGTGTATCAAGGCATACAGGAAATAGAAGATCCATAGAGCAAGGACTAGAAATAACATTTCAGAGGCGTATCCGCAATGATAATCACCATCTAGTTAGGCCCCACAGCTTACTTACTTACTTTGACCATTTCCAAACAACGCCATTATACTATGAATCTATCAAGGATCTAATCAATTGAATGATTATGTCAGAATCCTCCAAATTCAACCATTTCCTGAAAGCTGACCAGCAACCAAGTCGTGTATATATATATATATGTGTGTGTGTGTGTGTGTGTGTGTGTGTGTGTGTGTGTGTGTATAACCTGTGAGGAATACCTAGTTTACCTTTTGCAGTGCCCCAAAACTATTTTTTCTTGCAATTTATCTTTTAAAAACATCCATGGGATCATTCCATTTCTCAAAACCAGGCTTGAATGTCACCTCATTTTTTTAGGATTAAAATTGAAAGTTGTTATTATGGCCCAAAAGACTGTGTGATCTATCAGCTGATACCCTGGGCAGCCTCATGCCCTACAGCTCCCTGCTGTGTCGCTCTGCTTAGCACAGCAGCTTCTCTTGATTAAGCAGTGCTTCCTCCCACCCTAGCATCTCACAGAAGCAGATTTCTCAGGGGAACACAACACTGTCCTTCATCCAGTTGGCTCATTTTAAAGAATCCGACTGGATTCTGCTAGCAAACCCTCTGATACTCACGTGTTATTGTTTCCATTTAGTAAAAATGTTTATGATATCAATAATTGGTAGGTAATACTTTTCCTATTTATCTCTTCTGCCTAAAAAATTTATTCTTTCTTCCTTCCTTCCTTTCTTTCTTTCTTTCTTTCTTTCTTTCTTTCTTTCTTTCTTTCTTTCTTTCTTTCTCTCCTTCCTTCCTTCCTTTCTTTCTTTCCTTTCTTTCATTCTTTCTTTTTTCCTTCCTTCCTTTCCTTCCTTCCTTCCTTCCTTTCTTTCTTCCTTCCTTCCTTCCTTCCTTCCTTCCTTCCTTCCTTCCTTTCTTTCCTTCTTTCTTTCTCTTTTTCTTTCTTCCTTTCTTTGTCTTAGTAGTCTAGAAAGGGTTGTGTGTGGACTGATCGCATGTGTTCCTTGAAGCCTTCGCAGGAATGGCTTTAGCAGCTTCAGAGTTTCTGCTTCCCAAGGGCACAGCCACAGGCCAGGGGGACTGTGCGTGAAACTCTTTTGATGCCCTCCCATAGTCTCCCGGAGGGTGTCTCCTCTGCTTGGACTTCACAGTTTAATAGTCTGTTCCTGGGTGTTAATGTTACAAAAGATGGAAAGTAGAAGGTGCCAGTCCATTAAAAAAAGAACCAAAAAACAAAACAAAACAAAACAAACAAACAAACAAAAACAACAACAACAACAACAACAACAACAACAAAACAAAAAAAAAACATTGGTTTCCAAGGTGACACAGCATGCCTTCTATCCCTTCTGCTGTGTTGGTTATAGTGGGGAGAAAGCTCCCTGGATTGAAAGGAAGAGATGTGTTAGTCTTATGCATCTATTTATCTGTCAGCAGAAGTGGTCAGGCGAGCAACCCAACATGCCTGCTTCTCTCCCGCTCATTTAAAGAGGAGAGCAAGGACCCATTGCTTCTGCTTCATTTCCCATCCTGATGGGGTTGTCAAGAATCTCTTGAAGCAGGTGGAAAAATCACATTGTTAATAACGTGAAATAGTGATTTTTATGGAGTCCATCACTTCATCAACTCAAGAAATAATAAAATTCATCAGCTGAAACAAAATCCTCTTATATTCTTTCTCTTTCCCAGCATCTTACCTAGGTAATTTATATTTAATTTGGACTTTTAGAGAAATGAGTTTTTTTAAAAAATCATGTAAAGGGGAGAATTTATAAAATTGATAGCAAAAAATAGTAAATAAAAAAATTTGATAGGGAACTAGAAAGCCACCTTTAAAAGTCAGCCATGTTAGTGTTTAAGAAGGAAACTGTAAAAAAAAAAAAAAAAAAAAAAAAAAAACAGAAGTCAGAGCTGTGGTGGAGGGAACACAAGGCCAAGACTCCAGGCATCAGTGAGGTGGTAAAGGGAACAGGTGGGAATGATCAAACTCTGTAACATGGAAGGGATTAAAGACACGAATGTGGAGAAGGGGCAGTTATTATTAGACACATCAAAGATGCCTTACATTAAGGAAAGGAATATCAGGAATGGGGTGGTTGCCTATACAACAATTTACTGCTTTTGCAGAAGACACAAGTTAAATTCCCAGCACTCATGTTGGATGGCTCACAACCACCTATAATTCCAGCTCCAGGGAATCAGGCACCTCTGGTCTCTATGGCACCTACACTCATATGCACATGCATCCACAGAGACACAAATGCATACACATAATAAAAAATAAATAAAACCCAAAAAAGAATAAAAATTGTCCTAACATAAAAGTTCCTTCAGGGAAAAGTGGGCTGCATGGGGTGTCTTAGGGTTTTACTGCTGTGAACAGACACCATGACCAAGGCAAGTCTTATAGAAGACACCATTTAATTGGGGCTGGCTTAGAGGTTCAGAGGTTCAGTCCAGAATCATCAAGACAGGAACATGGCAGCATCCAGGCAGACATGGTACAGGAGGAGCTGAGAGTTCCATATCTTCATCTGAAGGCTGCTAGTGGAAGACTGACTTCCAGGCAGCTAGGGTGAGTATTTTAGCCCACACCCACAGTGACACACCTACTCCAACAGGGCCACACCTTTTTATAGTGATACTCCCTGGGCCAAGCATATACAAACCATCACATAGGGGAAGTAGATTGGAAGGCATCCCAGGACATCAGTATCATTGTAACTGCTATCCCTACAAGAGAGGAATGGGAAATCCGGCATTCACTGAGTAGTAGGACAGAGACAGCAGACATGGAAAGACATGAGAAGGAGTCAGAAACCCTGATGGATCTGTTAGAGCATTGAGCAGCCTCAATTGGAGATAAATAAAGAAACAAGGACAGATAACTGGGAATACAAAGGACTCTGTGCTTA